>NC_139020.1:58398775-58603503 GCF_964662115.1 Mustela nivalis
AAGAAGCCTAAAATCTGTGACCAACCCTGTAGCAATGAATATCTCTAATACCAGAATTCTGGTCTCGATATACCATTTCCCACTTAAAAACAAAACAAAGCAAACAAAAACAACAACTCAAAACCGGGGCCTGTTGGAGAAACAGTTAATTCAGGGTCTGGGGCAAGAAATGTACAAAATAAATCTAAAACATCTTGTCAGAAAGAGAGCAAGGGAGCTATAAAAGATTACTAAGTTATATCAGAAAGATTTGGAAAAAACTTGAAGAGACTCCTAATGGCCAAAGGCAGGACAATTGAGCATTTAAATAGGTAACTGCAATTTAGTAAAATCTCTCAAGCATGAGCAAAGAAGTGAACAGGGAGAGAATAGAAAGATGGGTGCCCATTCTAGCAAGACCAAGAGAGAAAATTTCATGTCAATTCTAGGGTTTAGTTTTCTACAGTAGATCGAGCTTAGTGATACGAATTGTGACTGTTTGCAAACATGATTCTAGGACAATCTATTAACCAAGGAAGATCAGAACAGCCATGAGTATGCTGAAACCTTTACCCAGCATCAGGGCAGGCTTATTGCTACTAAATCAAGTTTGAAGGAATGGTGAAGAATAAAAATAAAGTAATGTTTGAATTATAATCCATGTGATTTGTTTATTCAAAGTACCAGTTACATGCGAAAAACAGAACTCTGCCCCCATGGAATGGATAATCTAGGAAAGATTTTACATGCACACAAAGAACTATAATGTAAAATATTAAGAAATTAAGTGCCACAATGGCGATACAATCAAAATTCTATAGTTTTGTAGACAAGAATATCATGTCTGGCAATGGTGAGAGAAAAGAGTAGCATCTGAGCTGGTCTTTAAAGGATAAGTGGCATGTGATGGGCAGAGATGAGGGAGAATCAGGCTAGCCTGAGAAAGCAGCTGGAACAGGAACACAGCATAGGAAAGTACAGGGACTGTCTTAAATCACAACAGGAAATTCCAGTTGTCTGGAGGGGAAGGTATGTGATGGAGGAGTGAGAGACAAGTCTGGACAGATGGATTGGGACCCGGCAACTGGACAGGCTTTCATCATCAGTGTAAAGGTTTGGAATTTATTTTTATTAAGAGAGTCACTGGGGGCGCCTGGGTGGCTCAGTGGGTTAAAGCCGCTGCCTTCGGCTCAGGACATGATCCCAGGGTCCTGGGATTGAGCCCCGCATTGGGCTCTCTGCTCAGCAGGGAGCCTGCTTCTCTGCCTACTTGTGATCTCTGTCAAGTAAATAAATAAAATCCTTAAAAAAAAAAAAAGAGAGAGTCACTGAAAGTTTTTAAGTGGGATAAAGTCCTACCAGCTAAAGAGCATTTTACAGTACATGAAAGATATGTTCAAAGAAAGAGCATGCAGAAGCAGAGACCAGTGAGGAGGCCATCGTAGTCGTTGAAGAACTGAGCTGCCATGGTGGCAGTGAGGATGGAAAGGAAGACGGGGGAGCCAGAAAAATTGTGAATGAAAACTCAGAATAGATTTTGGATGAATGATTAGATAAGGAGTTGAGGAACTTGAAGCAGATAAGGATAACTGAATCTATGTGACTGGAAAGGGCTATGATTGGAGAAGAGAGAAATCTGTGCATCCTAAACTTGAAGTATGTTGACTGGGAGGAGCTGGACAATTGAAATGAGAAACTGGAATCAGCAAAGTGCTGGGGAGGAAACAATTTTCTGAGGCAGGCTCATAATGCAACTCCGGTGGGGAATAAATGAGAACTCAAGGGGAGTACAGAGGAAGAAAAGAAGGGAATCAGTGACAGGCCCTAAGGAGAGGCTGACATTTGGTGAGGGCAAGAGGAATCAATGGAGGGTAGGGCAGAGACCTAGTGCAAATTCTCTGGCATATGCCAGTCTCCCAGAGCTTGGGCTGCCCCCCAATGTAGATTCTATCAACCTACCCTTTCCATCAGGCACTACTTGAGAGATGGCACGCTGCAGAGCAGCCTTCACAACCTGTGATGAAAGACCAGTTTTTTCTTTCCAATTTGTCAGAACAAATACTTCTGTAAAATTAGTATGAATCAATCATGAAAAAAACAAATGATCAAGAGCTTGGATATTTTGGCAATGTCAACCTTCCGTGAAATTTTCTGAAAGCTTACTTTCAATTTCTGTACTTACATTGTGGTAAATATAAATACCAACATATCTGAGGAACTGACACCAAGACAGGATGCTATTTCCAGTTCTGTTATTAGCACTGTGACAACAGGCAAGCCTCTTAACTTCTCTGAGCTTACATTCCCTTGTTTGTAGAGTAAGACGATTACATTTACCCTACAAAGTCTAGATTGTATGGTGTTTAAATGTTCGTTGACACTGAAATGGCCTAAATTATCATTCTGCCATACTCACTTTCATGCCTAAGTGGGAAGGAGCTATTTTCTTCTGGGAGCCTTCCCCACCTCCTAATGTTTTGAAGTGTATTGCTATGTTTTGAGGCTGGAAGTCTGGTCAGGAAGGACTTCAGGGAGCCAGATTTTCTGCAAAACTATTCTGAGCTAACTCTAGTTGTTTCTAATCATGCCACATCAAAACCACAGGAAACCTAAGACAAAACCTTAACCTGAACCACGGGCCCAGTTTACATAACAGGATTCATGATTCACCAGCTCAGGATTCCAGGCTACAGTGTGCGCACTTCCACATGCCCCAGTCAACTTGAGATGGTCAGTGACGTTTATCATATCCTGTTCATCTTATATGCTAATGCCAAACATAGTGCTAGGCATACAGTAGGTACCCAACAATTCTTTCCCAAGTAAACAGATGAACGAATGTGAATGCCTCACATCCTTCAAAAGCCTTCCACACCCCAGACTGACACTAACTTCTGCTTTATTCAATGTCCCCTAGCACTTATTCCGTGAAGAAATTACCTGTTTCCTGTTATTTGCTAAAGGAATTGTGAGTTACATCTCTAAAATATGTCTATTTGAACTGAACTGTGTCCTTCCTCCTCCCAATTCATATGTTAAAGCCCTAACTCCCAATGTGACTATATTTGGAGACGGGACTTATACAGATGTTTTCAATCAAGGTTAAGAAGAGTAGTAACAATGAGGCCTTAATCTAATAGGGCTGACACCCTTAAACGAAGAGGAAGACATTTCTCAATCTCTCTCTCTCATTCTCCCTGCACACCACAAAGGAAAGGCCATATGAAGACACAGCAAGAAGAGAGCTATCTGTAAACCATTAAAAGACTCCTCACGAAACAGAATTTGCCAGTTATCTTGATCATGAACTGCGAGAAAGTAAATTGTTGCCTAAGCCACCCAGTGTGCAATGTTTTGTTATGGCAGCCCAAGTAGACTAATACAATGCCCTTCCCTGAGTTTTCTCATGTACGCATTCGATGATGGAATGAAAATAGGTCAGTAACAGCAAGAAAACAGGAATATTCACAAATACATGAAAACTAAGCAACTCTTAACAACTATTGAAACAAAAAGGAAATAAGAAAAAAATTTAAAAACATCTCAAGACAAATGAAAATGAAAACAAAACAGCAAAACCTGTGGGATGCAGGAAAAGCAGTAATAAGGATGTTTATAGTGATACATGGCTGCATTAAAGAAAGAATCTAGAAAAAGAACTAGAAAAAGAATAAACTAGGCTCAATGTTGGCAAAAGGAAGGCAAAATAAAGGTCAGAGCAGGAAAAGAGATAGAGACTAGAAAGACAATTATAAAGATCAATGAAACCAAGAGGATAAACAAAATTGAAAAATCTTTAGCTACACTAAGGAAAAAAAACGGGGAAAACTCAAAATTACAAGTGAAAGGAGACATTACAACTGATAACACAGAAATACTAAGGATTATAGGAAACTACTATGACCAGTTATGTGCTAACAAATTAGATCAACTAGAAAAAATGAAATAAACTACTGGAAACATATAATTTCCCAAGACTGAATCCTGAAGAAATAGAAAATGTGAATAGACTAATGATGAATAAGGAAATGAAATCAGTAACCAAACATCTCCCAATAAAGAAAAGTTTAGGAACTATCTGGCTTCACTGGTAAGTTCTACCAAACATTTTAAGAGTTAATACCAATCCTCACATTCTTCTAAAAAATAAAAAAAAAGAGGGATCACTTCCAAACTCATTTTTCCAAGACCAACAATATCCTGATATCAAAGTCAAACAAAGACACCAGAAGAAAATTACAGATCAATATCTGTGATGAACATAAGTGTAAAAATCTTCAATAAAATATTAACAAACCAAATTTAATAGTACATTGAAGGAATCATACACCATGATCAAGTGAGATTTATTGATGAAAAGTTCAAAAAATGTAAATCAACAAATATGTTACAACCCATTAATAAAATGAAGGATAATAATAATGTGAACACCCCACTGTATGAAGAAAAAGCATTGGACAGAATTCAACACCCTTTTATGATAAAAACTCTCAACAAGTTGAGCGCAGATGGACTGCATCTCAGCATAATAGAGGTCATCTCTTACAAACCCACAGCTAACATCATAATCAATGGCAAAAAGCTGAAAGTTTTTCCTCTAAGAGCAGGAACAAGCCAAGAAGGCCCACTGGCACCACTTCTATTCAACATAGCAGTAGAAGTCTGGCCAAAGTAATAAGGCAAGAAAAAGAAAAAAGACATGGAAATAGTAAAGGAAGAAGTAAATTTCCTCTGTCTGGAGATATAATATTATATATGGAAAACCCTAGACTCTGTCAGAAAACTATTAGACTAATAAAGAAATTTAGTAAAGTTTCTGGATATACAATTAATACACAAAAACTAGTTGTGCTTCTATACACTAACAGTGTACTATCCAAAACAGAAATCAATAAAATAATCCCATTTATAATAGCATCAAAACCAATAAAGTATTTAGGAATAAATTTAACTGAGGGGGTAAAAGATCTGTACCCACAAAAACTATAAAATATTGATGAAAGAAATTGAAGATGACACAAATAAGTGTAAAGATATTCTATTTTTATGGATTGATAGAATACTGTTAAAATGTCCATACTACCAAAGGCAATCCACATTTTCAATATAATCCTTATAAAAATTCCAACAGTATTTTTCACAGAAATAGAAAAAAACAATTCTGAAATTCATATGGAAGTACAAAAACACCTTGAATAGCCAAAGCAATCTTGAGCAAGAACAAAACTGGAGACATCACATTGCCTACTTTCAAATTGTACTGTAAAACTATAGTAATCAAAATAGTATGGTATTGGCACAAAATCAAACACACAGACCAATGGAATAGAATCAAGAGCCCAGAAATAAACCCACACATACATGGTCCATTAATTTTCAACAAAGCTGTCAAGAATAAACGATGTGGAAAGAGTTGCTTCAATAAACGATATTGGGGAAACTGGATAGACACATGCAAAAGAATGAAAATGGGACCCCTACCTTATATCATATACAAAAGTCAACTAAAATATATTAAAAACTTGTAATAAGACCTGAAACCAACTCCTAAGAGGAAAACACAGTAGGTAATGTCCTTGACATTGGTCTGGCAATGTTTTTTTTGGATTTGACACCAAAAGCTAAGGCAACAAAAGCAAAAATAAGCAAGTGGGACTATGTCAAACTAAAAACTTTCTGTACAGCAAAAAATACAAAAACAAAACAAAACAAAAAAAAAAAAACAAAACCATGAGCAAAAGGAAAAGGCAACCTGTGAAATAGGAGAAAATATTTATAAACCACATATCCAATAAAGAGTTAATATCCAAATTATATGAGGAACTTCTTATAATTCAATAGCAAAAAAACCTCACATATCCCAATTTTTAAAATGGGCAAAGGACTTGAAAAGACCTTTTTTTTTTCCAATAAGACATCCAAGTGGCTAGCAGGTACATGAAAATGCTCAATGTCACTAATCATTAGGGAAATGCAAATCAAAACCATAATAAAATATCATCTTATACCTGTTATGACAGTTACTACAAAAAGAGATAACAAATATTGATCAGGATGTGGAGATAAGGAACCTTGTGCACTGTTGGAAGGAATGTAAACTGGTACAGGTACTATTGAAAACAACATGGAGGTTCCTCAAGAAATTAAAAACAGAACTACCATATGATCTCTATATCTCATTTCTGGGTATGGTCTAAAGGAAACATCATTATCTCAAGGAGTTATCTGTACCGTCATGGCCGTTGCAGCATTATTTTTCATAGTCAAGATCTTGAAACAACCTGTCCTTTGAAGGAGGAATGGATGAAGAAAATTTAAGACACACACAGACATGCGGAATATTATTCAGCCTTCAAAAAGAAGGAAATCTTGTTATTTGGAACAACATGGATGACTCTGGAGGGCATTTCACCAAGTGAAATAAGCCAGATAGAAGATAACACACATTATTACTTATATGTGGAATCTTAAAAAAAAAAAAAAAATCAAACTAATAGAACTTGAGTAGATTGGTGGTTGCCAGGGGCTTGGAGAAATTGGTGAAAAGGCATATTAACTTTAAGTTATAAGATAAATAACGTATCAAGATGTATTGTGTGGTGACTATAATTGCTAATACTTTATTGTATAATTGAAATTTAGGTAAGAGAGTCGATTTTAAGTGTTCTCATCACCTTCCACAAAGGCAAATAAGTAGCGTGATGCATGTATTAATTGTGAGAATCCATTTACAATTTGTTTATATATCAAACCATCACTTTGTATATTTTTTAAAAAAGATTTTATTTGAGAGTGCAAGTGAGCATATGAGTAGGGGCAGGGGCAGAGGGAGAGGAAAGAGAGAATCCCAAACAGATTCCTTTGGGCACAGAGGCAGATGCAGCCTGATTCCACCACCTAGAGATGGAGACCCGAGCCGAAATCAACAGTTGGACACTCAACTAAGCTACCCAGGTGCCCCCATTTTGTATACATCATCATTTGATCAATTATACCTTGATAAGACAAAAATAATTTTAGTCCATTTCCCTCATTATAGAAAGATAGATATGAAGGACAAGAGAGGTGTTAGGAGATTGAAACCGCAAATAATTACAAAAACAAAACCCAAAATACTTGTAAACCGCATGGCTGATAAAGGGTTAATAACCAAAATAAACTGGATGCATTGCTGTTCTTCAGTAAATGGAGGGATGAGAATCTTAAACATATTGAAGGTTCACCAACATCATCCATTTCCTTCCTCCATTACAACAAAAAATAGAGGGAGAAGTGATTTTTTGTAACTGGCATCTCCAGTAGGCTTTAGTATTTAAATCTTGTGCTATTCTACTGCCCTCTGCTGGATCTGCGATACTTGTAACCTCAAAGCTAGCTAATTTAGAGTGGCAGCAACAATGATCATTATTATACTAGCAGTGGCATTAAAGGTCAAGCACTGTGCTAAGTGCTTTACATGTACTATCTTATTCAATCCTCTTAATAACCCTATGGCTAGAAAATGTTATTCTTATAGGTGAGGAGCCTGGAGGTTCAAAGGCAAGCAAACTAAGTTTTTACACAACTAAAGTAAGAGCTCTGGGAATTAAATACTAACTCTAGAGCCCAGATCCTAGCTATCTCCTGTTTACTAAATATAAACTTTCATGCTTACCAACTGTACTGGAGATAAATCTGGAAAGGTATTGTCATTTGAGACCTGCTGATTCACTAATAATGGAATCAAGAAAATGACTTTTATTTTAAAAAGCACAAATAAATATCTTCTAATTTTTCCCTCTCGAGCCCTAAAATAATTTCAAAAAGGAAAATTTACTCAATTTCTTAGGGCTTCCCAAAGTGTGATCCGTGAATCTCCTGCATTAGAATCATGTGAGTTGCTGGTTCAATATGAAGAATCCCAGGAACCAGGCTGTACTGTACAGGTAGAGAGGACAGGACCTGTTACTGAGACACGGCATGTGTTGCTATGTAGGGGTGGACAGAAGGAAGAAGAAAGATGATTCCTAGGATTTTCTGCTTAGTAGCTGTATTGGTAGTAATGACATTAACTGAAATGGAAGATTATTAGAAGGTAATGGGTTTTTATTGGCAGCAGCTCAGTTGTGGTAGCTGGTGTTTGGTAGTGGATATAAATCTGGGAGTTTTGGTTTAGACATGTTAAGTTTGTTATGTTTAAGAAGTAGCCAAATAAAAATGGAAAACAACAGAAACTACAAAGGAAATAATCGAGACCCAATTTTTGATTCAGAACTGTATTTAAGAACCATGTTGGATCATGTTTATCTAATTGCAGTATAGTACCTTGAAACCCTAACCAATGAAAATGGCCAGATCGCTTCCAACTTCTGTTACTACAAACAATATAGCAAAGGCATCCTCCCACCTGTCCCTTACAAAATAGTAATAATAGATTGGTCCTTGTCCTCAGTTCTTGACAACAGGGATCCTAAAACTCCTAGAAATTTCTAAGTGATAAGAGCACTAAGAGCATCTTTTGTTCTACTGAGGTGATTCTGGGTCGGTTCCTGGTTGGCTGCTGGTCACCAGAAAGACCAAGCCATGATTAGAAGTTTGGAATTTTCAGTACCATACCTCATCCTCCAGGAAAGGGAGACGGACAAGAAATAGAGTTGATTGATCATGGCTGTGTGAGCACATCTTCACAAAAATCTCAATAGTAAAGGATTCAGAGAGCTTTGAGTTGGCCAAACACATTCACACTAGGAGGGTGAGGCACTCCAACTCAAGGACAAAAGTTCCTGCGCTCAGGGCCCTCCCAGTCCTTGCCCTATGTATCTCTTCATCTTCATCTGTTCCTTTAATAAACCAGTAAACGTGCTTCTCTGAGTTCTGTGAACCCTTCTTGCAAATTAATTGAATATGATTAATTTTAATTTTGTAACTAAATCAGACATAAGTTATAACCTGGGGACCAATCACTTGATATTGGGATCTGAAGTATGGTGGGCACACATTTGTGGGACTGAGCTCTTACCCTGTGGGTCTGTACTATCTCCAGGTAGTGAGAATGGAGTTAAATTGCAGGATACTGAACTGTTATCACAGAAAACAGCTTGGTGTGGGTAAAAATCTCTTCACATTTGGTGACTTGAAGTGTTCTACATAAGAAACACAGGTGGAAAGCTGAGTTTGTCTAATACATCCCTATAAAGTCTTCTGCAGCCATTCCTTTGATTATACACACAGGAGTGTGTATAATTAGATGAGGTACTACCAGATTCTTTCCTAAAATGGCTATATCGGTCTACACTCCAGCAGTCATAGGGTTGGTTCCAATATCTTCACATGTCTTTGAACGCCTGTCATTATCCAACCAAATGTTTGCCAACTAAATGGGTATAATGAAGCACCTTGTTTTTAACATCTCTCTGGTAAGTTTATCTTAAATATACTTCTTAGCTTTGGGGGTTTTTCTCCTATAAATTGCCTATTCATACATATTTTCTCTTTTTAAAAAAATTAGAATTCCTGGCTATGGACTTTAGTCAATCTGCAAGATGGCTCACAATGACTCTTGCTTCACAGCATTCACATCTTTGTGTAGGATAGGGCTGGATAGGGCGGATCTGTGTAAACAACTGGATATTAAGGAAATTACGCTGTATAAATTCTCAGAGTAGGTCATAAAAGATACTGTGGTTTCTGCTTTATTCTTTTAGATGACTTCCTCCAGGAGAAGCCTGCTGTCATGTCAAAACATTCAAGAAAACTTATGGAGAGGTCACAAGTTGAGAAAATAGCTACCAGTTAGCACAACTTCCTGGTCATCTGGCAAGAGTGAGTTGTTTTAGAAGTGGATCCTCTAGGATCTGAAGTCAAGCCTTCAAATATCTGCAACCATGGCCAACATGCTGACTGCAACATCATGAGACCCTGACCCATAAACAGGGCTAAGTCACTTCTAAATTTCTAACCTACAGACTGTAAGAGATAATAAGCGCTTATTATTAAGTCATTACATTTTGGGGTAATTTGTTATACAAAAGATTAACTGACATCCTGATTGTTACTCTGTTGTTGATTTGTAGATTTCCCTGCATAGTCTAAAAAGATGAGTCCCCTGTCAGTTTTACACTTTATAAATATCCTCGTCCAAACTACCATGTCTATTATGTTTGTCTGCATTGTCTCTTTTAAATAAATCCATAATTCTGATATAGTAAAATTCATCTATTTTCTGCATTCTGGATCATGCTGGGTAGGGTTAAGGGCTGGTGTTTAAGACTTCTACATCCTAGGTTACAATATATTTCCTACATTTTCTTCTACAAAGTTTTTAATTTCACCCTCTATAGGTATTTTTATCCTACTTCTATACTCTCATCAGACCAGGTTTACCTCAATTCAGATATATATAATTTTTTACTGCAAGAATATGCTCCCTTGTTTGAACGTAGAAAGAGTATAAATAATAAACACAAAGCATTTTCCATCCAGTAGCTTAACAAGTAATAAGCTTTACCTATGAATCAACTTAGTAGAATTCCTTCTAACAAGCCTATTTTTCTTACTTACCTAATACTTTAGGAGAATCTAGGCTTAAGTTGCTTGGTTGTCTCTCCTTACTGCAAATAGAAGTCCAAATCCTACAAAATAAAGTACATTCTCTAGACAACTGAATTTTGCAGAGGGCTTTGGGAGCTCTCAAAAGTCATCTTCACACTATCATGTATTTCCAGGTTAAATAATTTATGTGCAAAGGTCAGAATAAACATTCTACCACTTGGCTTAACTGAATATATCTTGAAACTCATGTTTTAAGAAACATAAAGACTTTTGCCTCAGGATGTAGAGACATGTAAAAAGTATTTCTTTTATCCCTGCAGCAAAAAAAGAACAAAAATAGTTTCCAACTTAAGACTTTATGTGATTCCATAGGAGACCTAAGGTTGCCAAGTAAACAACTGATACAAAGTCTTCCCTTCAGGAAAAAGGAGAGGTGACACAAGCCCACATGAGGTAGTACAGTTAATATAGCTGGCAAACATAAAGGCAGACTCCAGAATGGCAGAATACTGCGAACCCTTGGGGCCAAAGATACTGTGGGGAGTCCACATTGTCTCACAGGCTCTTCTTCCATGAACTCTACCTGGTACTCATAGAAAGATCGGGAGCCCTAAGAAGTATCCTCTGGGGTGCAGACCAGGGTAGGGGAACAACAGCTCTGCACAAGGGGCAGAAACACCACCAAGACCTTTCCCTTCTATCTCCACTGTAGAACAAAATTCCTTCAAGAATACAAGCTATCAAACTCAAAAATAAATAGTAAGTTAAGTATAAAGAAAGTAATTGAATCTGTATTTAAAATTTTCTAAAAACTCTCAAGCCCAGATGGTTTCACAGAAAAATTCTAATTCTATACCGTATCTTCAAGAAAATGGAGGAGGAACACTTCTCAACTCATATTGAGGCTAACATAACCATAAACCAAAATCAAAGACATAAGAAGAAAACCACTGACAATATACCTCATAAACAAGATGTAAAATTCATCAATAAAATTTCAGCAAATTGAATCCAGCAGTATCTAAAAATAATACATGGTTCGCCTGAGGAATGCAAGGCTCTCTTAATAATGAATGTAACCTCTAATACAGACATAACACAAAATACTGTATGATTGTTTCAACAGATAAAGACAAATTTGACCAAATCAAAGATTTATAATAAAAACATAGCAAACTAGAGACAGAAGTGAAATGCTTTAACCCTTGAATATGGTTAAGGTTAATATAGGTTTAATATGGTTAAAAGGTTAATATGCCTTAACCTTTTAATAAAGGGCATATACAACTAATATCCTACTTAATGGTGAGAAACTGAGTGCTTTCTCCCAAAGATCAGTAATAGGTAAGAGTGCCCACTCACATTATTCCTAATCAACACTACTGGAAATCCTACCCTGATGAATGAGATAAGAAAAATATTAGATACACAGATTGGAAAGAAAGGAGTAAAACTATAATTGCAGAAGAGAGGACTATCTATGTAGAAAATCTAAAAGGACTTGCAACAAACATTATTAAATGTTTATTATTAACATTTATTATCAACATTATTAAATGTTGAATTAAAAATGTATTTGGCGGGTGCCTGGGTGGCTCAGTGGGTTGAGCCTCTGCCTTCGACTCAGGTCATGATCTCAGGGTCCTGGGATCAAGTCCCGCATTGGGCTCTCTGCTCAGCAGGAAGCCTGCTTCCTCCTCTCTCTCTCTCTGCCTACTTGTGATCTCTGTCAAATAAATAAATAAAATCTTTGAAAAAAAAATATAATCTATAAAAAAATAAATTTGGCAAGGATGCAGAACACATCATTATATGAAAGTCGGTTGTATTCTTATGAGCAATAAACAACTGGAATTTGAAAATAAGAAACCTAGCAGACACCACCTTAACCAACTGCTTCTGGTGGTATTCTTCCCCAATTTTTTTTGAAGATTTTGTCAGAGAGAAAAAGAGAATGTGTACACAAGCAGGGGGAAAAGCAGGGAGAGGGAAAAGCAAGCTCCCCTAAGCAAAAAGCCTGATGTGGGACTTGATACTAGGATGCTGGGATTGTGACCTGAGCTGAAGGCAGATGCTTACCCGACTGAGCCACCCAGGCATCCCTTTCCTCAAAAAAAAATTTTTTTTTTTAATTTAGTTGACAGAGAGAGAGATCACAAGCAGGCACAGAGGCAGGCAGAGAGAGAGAGAGAGGAGGAAGCAGGCTCCCCGCCGAGCAGAGAGCCCGATGCGGAACTTGATCCCAGGACCCCGAGATCACGACCCGAGCCGAAGGCAGCGGCCCAATTTTTAACCTCAGTCCAATCATGAGAAAACATCAGGTAAATCCAAATTGAGGGACACGGGACAAAATTTCTGACCATTACTCTTCAAAAGTATCAAGGTCATGAAAGACAAAGACAGAAACTGTCCAGAACAGAAAAAACACATTAAGTGGGAAAACTGAGGGAATAAATGTGAATAAAATATGCAGTTTAGTTAATGGTATGGTATCAATGTTAATTTCTTAGTTTTTGTTTTTTAAAGATTTTATTTATTTATTTGACAGGGAGAGATCACAAGCAGGCAGAGAGGCAGGCAGAGAGAGAGGGGGAATCAAGCTCCCTGCTAAGCAGAGAGCCCGTTCCAGGGCTCGATCCTAGGACCCTGGGATCATGACCTGAGCAGAAGGCAGAGGCTTTAACCCACTGAGCCACCCAGGCACCCCAATTTCAATAGTTTTGATAAACATATTAAGGTTATATAAAATATTAATACTAGAGGAAGCTGAAGGAAGGGTATACAGGACTTGTGATACTTCTGTAAATAAAAATTATTTCAAAAGAAAAAGTTAAAAAGAGGAAAAAGACTATTACCATTTGCTACTATTTATACAAATCAGACATTAAAGAATACCATGAAGTTAATATAAAAAGTAAACTGGTTGCAAAAGCTTTTAAGATTGTCATCCATAATCTAACTTCAATTTCATCAAAACTACCCACTGTTGTCATAAAACTCCTATGAACTTATAAAAACACATTTATATCCTTAACAAATCCATTTTTGTTGTACATATTAAAGATCCCTACAAAGATTTCAATTGGAAAAAAACATGAAACTTGGGATGCCTGAGTGGCTCAGTTGGTTAAGCAGCTGCCTTCGGCTCAGGTCATGATCCAAGCGTCCTGGGATCGAGTCCCACATCGGGCTCCTTGCTCAGCAGGGAGCCTGCTTCTCCCTCTGCCTCTGCCTGCCATTCTGTCTGCCTGTGCTCGCTCTCTCCCCCATCTCTGATAAATAAATAAAATCTTAAAAAAAAAAAAAACATATGAAACTAAAAATGTTTGACCACCAAAATTTTTATACTACCCAGTAATGACTGAGATAAATATGACTGATAACTTAAAAAGAGTTGAGGTTATCTGTACTTTTGGTAAGTTAGCTTTGGGAAAAAATGTGGACAGTGTGATAATATCTAATAATGGATATCATTTAGACTGAAGGTACTAAAAAATAGAATATATCAGTAAAATCAGGATGGAAGACTAAATTAAGAAAGGAAAAGAGCTTGCTGGCTTTATGAACAAGCAGGATACCTGAAGTATATTAGAGGATGATGCCCATGTTTGTGTCTCCATATTACACCATATCAGACAGCACCTTAACACTACCAAGTCATTATCTCTACTAGGGAGATATCCTTGCAATACAAGAACTGACTGACAATTGGAAAAAGGAGGAAAGTAAAGGGGCACTGAAAGTAAGAAGAGTATTCTTGAACGATGAGAAGAGAAAAAAAAAAACCAACCAAGGTTCCTTAAAGGCAAGGTTAGCCACTCCATTATGTGCAGACTGGAAAGAACAGGGACAAGAGGCAATGAATAAAGAGAATGTTCTAATGGGCATTCTGGCCCTACTCCTTGGCTGTCCCACAACAGAATGCATTTGGCCTTTCTGAACTCCTACACCCAGATCTACACATTGATGTGATATAACAAAGAGATCCATTTAAAGGTAATATTCTACTATGCAATCACAAGAGGAAAAATATTCCTGAATCTTTAATATAAAGTCATTTTGGTGGTATCAACTTACTAAAACAATCAGGAAACAAGGTAAGTATTAGCACATTTCCGGCCACACAGTAAGTGCTTCATAAGTATTAGCTATTAGCAGGTAGGAGACTTGGGGAACAAGGGAGGAGACGGAAAATAAAAAGAACAAAGAGGAAGAGAAAGGGAAGGTATGTCTAGCGTGCAGTATTTTTTAGTCCTAGTTCACACCATCACAACACATTTAATGCCCTCTTCATAATCGCAAACCAAAATACTCTTATCCTGTAGGAGATGCTTCTTCATTTCCAGAGTTCTTATTTAAAGAAAACACTGTTACCATATTTTGATAAGAAGAAAGAAAAACAGTCTCTTTACACTCATTTTTATTAAACAAATAAGTCTGGTAGTGGAACTTTTTTATTTAATGCATAAACATATAAGTCCCTTTATTAGAGAAATTGTACATATTGGTGAATATGGTCAATGGTCACATCTATGGGTTAACTGTTTAAAAATCAGAAACAATAATTAGGATAGATTCTACACTCTCTCCGTTACATTGTGAAGTGTCTTGTGTAGTCATATTCTATTGTTGGAATGACAGCTTGTACAAACTTCAAGAAAATTAGAAGATACCTAAAGGTCTTTAGCTAAGGAAAACAGATTGGTAAATGGTACTATGATTTAAACTAACATGTAGTTATCCTATTTCTCAGAAAAAATATGTAAGATAAAATCTTAAATCAAGTATATTAAAAAAATTCACTCATGCAAGTTTGTGTCTATTCAACATGAGGTTTCTCTATAACTTTAAGACTGCTCAACCCATTCCCATTTAATATTTGAATGTGAAACTTCCTAATGAGTTCACAGGAGCCCAATTATTTTGATATAAAAATAAGGACAGGGGTGTTCATATTTAAGTGAGTGGGAAATGGTTCCTTTACTGTTAGTCTGCTAGGTTATGTTAGAAACAAGGCAACCTTCACATTATTAACGCCACGTTCTAAACAATGAATCCTGGAACACTGAAAAAGTAAAATTTTTTAAAAAATTTAAAAAAAGAATGAAAATAAGGCAGGGTAAAGAATATAAAAGCACTGAAGCAAAAGAGAAAAAAATAAAGCAGAAACCATCTGTAAGGACTGATTCTAAGTTTATGTACATAAACTTGGAAGACTCTGTGTTTAATAATGACTCATCAATTCCCCCAATAAACATTAAATTCTTAATATTTCTAAGTACTGTGGAACACAGAAAAAAAAATCAAGATTTTATTAGAAAGAGTCCACTGTCGCTACAGTATCTTCCAAGTTGCTACCTAGCCTCCAATACAGAAACAAATGCTCAAGTTATGCATCACACAGTTTCAGGAGTAAATCTGGTTTGGACCAAAAGTTCTTGGTTTTGAACTTTCAATGTCAAATATTATTAGCAACTCTTTAGTTTATCTGTAATTCCAAGACAGAGGTGACCCCTCTCAGTCTATATCTAACACTGAGTGGCATGAACAATCAAATGTAACATCAATCTAGCACTAAATTAATTCAAATTATTTGGCATCTAAATCACTGATTTGGGCTGCTTTTGATGAAGCCATGCTATAGGTATATGTACTTCAGTATCCAGCAGTTGACTTAGTTTCCTCTTGTCAACCACAGAGAGCTAAGTAGGAAAATCATAGTAAGATGAGAAGGGTGCTTTTATCTGGAGAAAACTGTATTTTAAGAATACCTGAAATAAACTTTGTGTGTTTTACTTTTTAATTAGCCTATCTGCTAAACTGAATTCTTTGCTTCAGAGACCTTAGAATGACACAACCTAAGTTTACTTTTACATGAGGGAAGCACATTTTTTGTTAACAGTTAAATTGGAAATATACTTAGGGGAAAGATACTCATGTGTTATCTTCTAAATTAGTAGGTTACTCTTTTTTCATCAATAAATTATGCCCATTGAGTTTCTTTTCCATCAAGAGCAAAGGTTTTATATTCAAATGCTCTTAGCCATTGCCTCTTGGACAAACAAAAGAACTGGCAAGCTGCTGCCTAGAAAAGCACATTCTGACCTTAGGCTCTGTAACAAGGCAGAGCTGACTGGTGCTCACAGGGACATGTGCTAACCAACTGAACAAAGCAGAACTATCACAATGTAATGTTTCCCAAATAAAGACTTGTACTAAGACTTCCATTATGAAGGGCTAAAACAAGTTATAGGTACTGTGGCACTAACACTGTACCACTATTTCCCAAAGAGGAAAAAAAATACTAGGAACCAAATATAGGTAAGGATACATATGAACACCAAGTTCTCCTCCTCCTTCTGCAACAGTCTCAATGATTTTCTTCATCACCTCAGCATGCCTAAAAGCAAAAGAACAAATAAATATTATTAGCATAGATCAATTAGATCGAAATAGGAAAAGCAAGTTTTTGTTTGTGAAGAAATCTACCTTATTAGTGTCAGTGATTTAATTTTAACATTAGTTATATTATAAAATATTTTCCTTCCAACAAGTCAGGTTGAGAGTCATATACAATGTTTTACTGGAACACAGGCTAAATTTTTGAAGTCTAATCATAGTCAAAACACAACAGCACTGCATTTCCTATAACAGGAGTGGGAAGAGTGGGGGCAGGGGGTAGCACAGCAGAAAGCCAGAGAAAGGGAAATCATGCCAGGGTGTAATTGCAGAGCAAGGACTGTCTGCTCTAAGAAACAAACAAGAATCAGACCAGGAAAATTCAAAAAAGCTACATGGTGACAGGTAATCAAAAAAAACAAGGACATTTTTAAAACGCTGTCATTTTGACTATTCAAATATTAAGAAGAGAATAAACCAAAATTGGGTTTTAAAAAAATTTAACTTGGTTAGAGTTAAGAAGTTTATATAGTTTGTCTTTGTCCTAATGCATATTATAAAATTTATCTGATTTTCTTTTCCTTTTTTTTTTTTAAATTTGAGGCAAAGAGCACACAAAAAGCATGGGGTGAGGTGGTGAAGGAGATGAAAAGCAGTTTCCCAATGAGCAGGGAGCCTAACACAGGGTTTGATCCCAGGACCCTGAGATCATGACCTGAGACGAAGGTAGACCTGACCCAAACGTAGACGCTTAACTGACCGAGCCACCCAGGCACCATCTGATTCTATTTAGAAATGATTTTTGGCTTTATATAAAGAAATATGTTTATCTGAAGTTTTTGCCCAATCCACAAATCTCTTCACAGTCAACCAGTGTCTTTCCTTTGCTACAGAAAAATGCTATCAAAGTAATTGCCTAAGTATATGAACTGAGAGAAAGGCAGTGCACAAAAGAATGATCTTTTAGATATATTCTGGCTTAAATAATGCTGCTTCAACTTTTATGAGTATAAACTTCATGACAGAGGCAGGCAACTTAGAAGATAAGAGTAAATGTATCAGTTCCAAGAATCCAAAAACATAATCTGATGGCAAGGCCTAAAATGTACTTGAAGTCTCACCTTATAGACCCCCAGCTTTTTTGCCCTATTACATTACATTGCATAGCAGTCATTTATTAACATGTTTAACATTAATTACCAGTTAAACCTCTTCTTTCTTTTCTGGACTAAAATTTACATCTGAGAGAGACATGCCTCATTTTGATAAGCGCTATCCTAAAACCTCAAACCACTAAAGGAGTGGGTAGAGTAAAATAAAAACCTTCTAGATAATATAAAACTAAAACTAATGACTCTTGAATTGCTTTTCAGTTAGCAATCTTAACAACTCTTGGCATAAAAAAAAGCTAGAAAAATGAACAAGGCTTTCTATATGATAAAGTTTGAGAATCAAGAGGCTGCAAAAAATGAGAAAATATTAAAGAATTTTTAAAAACTAGAATGTTGCATCAAATTAGTCAATGGAATACCAAATTTTTCATCTCAAAAATATTGTTACCAGAATTTCTCAATGTTTTGCGAAAGCTACCCATTAGAAATAACTGAATAAATCATGCATACAGGCTCCGTTTACTCATTTGGCTCAATAAAAAAATAAAAAACCAATAAAAAAACCAATAAAAAAAACATAAAAAAAATTTAAAAATGTTTTGAAATCACTGTTAAACGCGATAAAAAGAAAATCCCAAATTATAAAATGCACCTGACTTAGTAGGGCTGAACATCTCTCAACTGAAGAGTAAAGGAAAAGAGAACTCGGGTGCCTGGGCGGCTCAGTGGGTTAAGCCGCTGCCTTCGGCTCAGGTCAGGATCTCAGGGTCCTGGGATCGAGTCCCGCATTGGGCTCTCTGCTCAGCAGGGAGCCTGCTTCCCTCTCTCTCTGCCTGCCTCTCTGCCTACTTGTGATCTCTCTCTGTCAAATAAATAAATAAAATCTTAAAAAAAAAAATTTAAAGAGAACTCTGCATACATCTCCCTTCACTAACCAATAAAAAGAGATAAATAGGTCATGGAGAAAAACACAAAGATAACTTCATATTCCACATTCATGGGTGGCTACATCACAATAGGGCAAACCAAGTCTAAATGATATGTATTTTTTTAATCTAAAAAGCATCTTCTAAATTATTCTCGGAGCTAGAAATAGTACTAAAATCACAAAGATCTATACTATAATTAAACACACAGAGAGAGCAAAAAAAATTCTTAATGAATTTACTTAAATTGGTGACTTTTTCCTTTTTCTTTTATGTTTTAGCATAAGAACATTTCTAAGAAAGACAAAAGAGAACTATACTTGCTTACTGCATTTCTTCTGTTAGGGCACTTTGAATTCCCAGGTAATAAATCCATGAAGTACACACAACACACATACACACATACATACCTGCATGGATGAACTGAACACATAGGAGGTGGTGGGAGATGAGGGTGATTTTCAATGGTCACTGTTTTCTTCACATGATCTTGACTGATGTCTTCATACATGTGTTCAACTGTTAAAGGCTGCCTTTGCTGAAACAATAAAAAAATGTTTTGAAATCACTATTAAAAAAATTTTAGGCCTAGATTTTCATGTTTAAAATATATTTATCTCCACCTCACCTGTAATACAGATTTCCAGACTATTTAGAATTACCAGACTTGTGGGGAGAGAGTTTATAATACACTTATACCAGGGAAAGGAGGAGAGTGGAGGAGTCTGTACATCAACGCTATATGACTTCAGCCACCACCTAATGCAATAAAGATCCCACAAAAAAACAAGTTCATGGCTGTCAAACATTTTATAACTTTCTATTTCATCTTTTGGGTGTATTTCACTTTACTTTTTTGCTTCTCATTCAGAGTCGTAAGAATGACGGTTAAAGCAAGTTAATTTTATTTCAGTTATCCTTTAATTCAATTAATAATTAAAAAAACGGTTTTCTGTCTTAAAGAAAAAAAACACATGCCAATATGATCATTCTGTAAATGCCTTATATATCCATGAAATTTAATATAATAAATTAAGTCCAATTTCCCTTATATTTTGAAGGAGTAACCCTCAGGGACCAAGCAATAAATACTTAACAGAATATTTCTGTTTGATTCTTAGTAGTGCTATTGTCACATAGAATAATTAACAGCTTAAAAGAAAGAATCAAATTCAATATTAATCATGAAATTGTAAAACAAACGACTTCTAAAATTTAAAAGGCAACAATATATACCCACAGACCTAATGATAAAGAAATTAAATCCAACAATTTGAAACATTTACATTAAAATATATTTTCTGTTTTTACCTCATCATAGCCGAACAACCATAATCGTGGTGTCTGGTAATATTTATCATAAGTGATATAAAGGTCGTAAGTTCTTGTTTGCAAAATAGCATCTTCACCTCCAGCATCAGTTTTAGTTTTACAAGCTTCTACTATTTTCCTTGTGTCTAGGGTAGCCTGGCAATACAGGAAGAAATTTAAACCCATTAAAATCAGTATGAATATGACAATTAGGAAAATATTTTTCCCACCCTATGTATTTTTTTAAAAAACAAATAGAACATAAAGCCAAAGCTAAAACATTATATACTATAACCAATACAAACATATAAATAAAGGTTTATTAGAAAGATCAAGATACTATTAGGAATACTAATTCCCAAGCTTAGTTAACTAAATGTTAACTAAAAATTCAATTTACAAACCTCATCTGTTTCCAACAATCCACTTTCTTCATATTCTGTTTAAAAAGCAACAAAAAATTAATCAAGTTCAAGAAAATTTCCTAAACCAAGCTATATATTACTTCAGAGTATCATTCAAAACCTGGGCTTTTGCTTTTGTTTTTAAATGAAGGTATCGAAAAGGTATGAGGGACCTGATTTTACACTTCCAAAGCAGCAGATTCTTTAACTGACACAGGCAGAGAAAGTTAGTTTGCCAATGCCTGGTCCAAGCTACAGCCTATTAGCAATACCAAACAGCATCCTGATACTGCAGACACTCAGTGACTCCATCGCATACACAAGGCTATTTACATAATTGCATAAAATGTGCTGATTAAAATCATCATAGGCTTCCATGTTGCTGGATCCAGGGGTAAATTCTCAGTTTTCATCTTAACTGATGTCACACAGGGCCATCTGGATGATTTAGCCCCACCTTCTTTGACACTTTACTTGGCTGTTAAAATATTATATTTTCTGGCTGTGTCTCTCACCTCACAGGCTTCTCCTTTACTATCTTCTATGCTCGGTTCTTTCTCAGCTCAACTTTTTAAAACTCTACAGCAGCCAAGGACTCAGTTTCTGGACCTTGTCTTTTCTCTATCCACTTACTCCTTTGATGATTTCATCTAGTCTCAATGGCTTTAAATGCTAATAATTCCCAAATTTATCATTGGCTACACACTTGGATATTTATTTACTTAGAGCTCTACTGGAATGACTAACATATGTCGCAAATAGCACACATTCAAAACTGAACTCCCAAACTCCCCCTCCAAAGCTATTCTAGTCCTATAATTTTCCTTATCTCAGTTAAGACATCTTTCCAGACACTGTCAAATATCCTTAGAGTCACACTTGACTACTCTGTCTCTCTCATGCTACTCCCCCTCAGCAGCAAATCCTTTTGACCCTACCCTCAAAATATGTCCGGAATTTTGTTTCTCATCACTTTCAACTTGAGCCTAAGTTATCATTTCTTGCCTTGATTATCAAAACAGCCTACTACTGTCCCTAAACCTCTTCAATCTGTTCTCAATACAGCATTCACAGTGATTCTGTTAAAATGTTGTATGGCGGGCGCCTGGGTGGCTCAGTGGGTTAAGCCACTGCCTTCGGCTCAGGTCATGATCTCAGGGTCCTGGGATCGAGTCCCGCATCGGGCTCTCTGCTCAGCAGGGAGCCTGCTTCCCTCTCTCTCTCTGCCTGCCTCTCCATCTACTTGTGATTTCTCTCTGTCAAATAAATATATAAAATATTAAAAAATAAATAAATAAATAAGTAAAATAAAATGTTGTATGGCATTCTAAGTTCCTTTTCTACTTAGAAAAACCCTCTAATGGCTTCTCATCTCATTACATTAAAGCCAGGGCCCACGGTTATCTCACTGACTCCATGCCTTACTTCTCTGCTTCTGTGCTTGCTCCTCTCTGAACACAGCACATTTATTTTTTTAAAGTAAGTTCTACACCCAATGTGGAACCTGAGATCATGACCCTGAGATCAAGAGTCACACACTCTACAGACTGAAACAGCCAGATGCTCCTGCTCATGGGTATTTTGTATACACCACACAAGCTCCTACCTCAGGGCCTTTGCATAATTCCTTAGATATCCAAATAGCTTGTTCACTCACTTCTTGCCAGGCTTTACATAAAACTCATGTTCTCAACTGGGTTTTTCTTGACCAACCTATTAAAATAACACTCATCCTTTCCCAAGATCTTCTGTCCCATTCCCCTCCTTTATTTTTCTCCCTAACACTTATAACCATCTAATACAGCATCTGTATTGCTTATCTATTATTTTTTCTATGTCTCCCATAACTAGAATATAATCTCCATAAGATCACATCTACTGTTTTATTTCTAGCACCAAGAACAGTACCTGATACATAGATAACTATCCTGCCCAGTGTTTATTGAACAGGGAATGAAAATTGCCTGTTAAAATAATTGTTGCTATATTACCTGCTATACCATCAACACTTTTTTTTTAAACAAAATCCCATATAAAGCAATTTTTTTCCTTTAGCTCTGTCCAAGAGAAATGTAATAAAACACACTAAAAAGAAGGCAGGTATTTAAGGCAGTCCCACAGCTTGTACTCTAAAAAGAATTTTTACTCATAGTATTCTGTCTACCCTTCACCCCAGCTTGGGTAACTACACAATTCAGACTGATGGAATCCAGAAACTCCTTTTATAAGAAGGTGGTGCTGACAATTATAAGACATTCAGGTGCAAGTGAAAATAAAAACATGTACATTTGAAGTTCAGGAGATCTGGAATGGAGGCTTAGATATGAAGTTGATCATAGAGATGGTATGTGAGGTTGCTGTGAGCAATTTGGGTTACAAGTAATTCATTTTATTTCTTCAAAGGATGGGGAGTTTACCATAAAAATAAGGATAAAACTCTTACTAGAATTCAGGAACAGATTTACACCTAGGTTTCATGAGAACTTAAAAGTAATTTAAGAAACAAAGCTTAAAAGTCCTTTAAGGTGAACCTAGGTGGCTCAGTTGGTTAAGTGTCTGCCTTTGGCTCTGGTCATGATCCCGCACTTCTAGGATCTGATTGAGCCCAGAGTCCCAGTCAGGCTCTCTGCTCAGCTGGGAGCCTGCTTATCCCTTTCCTTCAGCCTCTCCCCCTTGCTTGTATTCTCTCTCCCTCTCTAACAAACAAACAAACAGAAGAAAAGGTACTTTGAGTCAAGGCTACTCTGGCAATTTGGCTATGTGTCACCTCCTCATCCACAAACACTACTTGCTGTTTTGGTGCTTCAACTATACTTGGCACCATCTTCCACTTCTGCATGCTAGAGAACATTTCTTTTTTTTTTTTTTAAGATTTTATTTATTTATTTGTCAGAGAGAGAGCGAGCGAGAGTGAGCACAGGCAGACAGAGTGGCAGGCAGAGTCAGAGGGAGAAGCAGGCTCCCTGCGGAGCAAGGAGCCCAATGTGGGACTCGATCCCAGGACGCTGGGATCATGACCTGAGCTGAAGGCAGCTGCTTAACCAATTGAGCCACCCAGGCGTCCCTAAAGAACATTTTTATCTCACCATAAATTCTATGTATTTGGTTAAAAAAAAAAGGAAAAAAAGAAAAAGAAAATACACAATAAATGAGCAAACTTTGTTCTGCTCTGAAATAGTTTTTAAGAATTAGCTTAAGAATCTGCATCTTCAAACTTTTAACTGCATTAAAGATTTATGTCTAGGATGTATCCCACTGGAAAGAATGCTTTTAAGGCTATGTCCTAGGAAAAGTACAACAGTCCAAGACTGCTCTGCACTAACTAAATTTAAACTAAACAAAATTCTCTCTAGGCTGTTTAATGTTAAAATCTAGAACTCAATGGAGTATAATCCTTGTCCACTTCAATTATAAATATTTCAAAATCAACATTCTAGTGTGATTAAAGAAAATCTAGAACATAAATACCTTCCATATCTGCAGCTTCTCCTTCATCTTCTTCTTCCTCCTCCTCACATATTGCTGCGCAATCTTGAAGTTTTATACTGTCCTTTGAAATAAATTATATTTAAAGTCACTCAAGTATGTTCATTAGTTCAAACACCAAACACTCATGTGTCACCACCGTGTAAACCACTGAGAAAATAAGAGTGGTAAAGACAGTTCTTATCGTCAAGAAACTCCTATTCCAGTGGAGATGACAAAACCATAAACCAAATATGAAAAAAGTGATGTGCTAAGTACTGTCACTGAAAAATATAAAAGATATCATAGAAGCATCAACACCTAAGCTAACAATTTAACAATTTTTGCACTTCCAAAAAACAGTATTTTTGTTAACCAATTCATTAATATTAGGAAACTGGTTCAGAGTTATAATTTACATACATAATTTAAAGGAGAAAAAAGATACATATTTGTAAATCACAATACATTTGTAAGTTAAACTTACAAATTATTAGTAAATAGTTAAACTATTATAAGTGAAACATATGCTAATTTGTGAACAATATTTTAGGCTGAATTAAGTAAAATTACCAGACTTTAGTTATTATAACATGTAAGATTTCAGTTCATTTTTTAAACCATATTTGCACTACAATAAAAGAATAATACCAAAGACAAGCCTAATACATAATTATCATTTCACAAAATCAATTATTCTAAAAATCTGAAGTCAATGTAGTAAAGTAAAAAAATTGCATACTAGTTTCACCTAATGTACAATTTTACTTAGAGAAGACTCCATTTACCACTAGAAACTTAAGTTGTATGTTATCATTACCACACCCAAAATGTGAAACCAAAGACGATAGTATCTGGGTAATTATTAGATGAGCCAGTATCTAACAAACTAATCATTAAGGGAAATTTTAATCATGTTGATGTTATGGTGATCATACTTGAAACAGAAGAATACAGTAGAAACCAATAAGAAAGATTAATACTTGGGTCTGAACAAGTATTTTAAGAAATTATAAAAAATAATGTAAATTTTATATTAAATAGGAAATGACAGGAAAGACATTCAAGTTGTACATTATTCTAAGCAGTCACCCTTTAGTATGATATAAGAATGTTAAGTGGGATACCAAGTACCATATTAACCATTATTGAATTTTTAAGAAGTTCTTGAATTACCATAAACCTATCAACAAATGCTATCCACACCACTCTGCCATTTATCATTCCCAAAGTCTGAAGTGTATACAATTAACGGCTGGAGTAAACAAGATTTTCTGAAGGAGCAAAAGCCATTTTGGTGATTTCTCTTTAGTTGTTCAAATTCTCCAAAAAGTAGAATTTCAGAAAGATGAATTTTCAGGCCAATGAACTGAAACTTAATCCCTAGCAAGCATAAAACTGTACATTGAAAAAAAAAAAAAAAAAAAAAGAAAAACACTTGTTTTAGTTTCTAACACTTCCTGTTAAGACCCAGTTATGAATCCCAAAAGTTCCAAATGACAAAAACATACAAAAGAAGAGTATCTAAAACTAGTAACTCTTGTAGTAAATGTTTCATAAGGACAAAAAAAAGTCAATTACTCTGTCCAAATATTCTATCCTCGAAGAGATCTGTTAACAAAATAATTAAGCAAAGATAAGGGTAAAGGCATTTTGTATTATTTTCAAATCACTTCAAACAAATATAAATATATGAAAACAACTGCAATCATTTTCTAGTATGAATAGAAAATTTTCAAGGACAAAAATTTCACCCAGTTACAGATTTTTACTCCCCACTCCATAATAAACCATACAATAAAGCCTAACCGATTTAGCTTTCACTCAGTCAAAACACATTATTTTTTGGATGATGTTAAAGTTTTACCTTAAAATTTTCAAAAACAAAATCATCCATTCAAAATAGCAGTAAATTAAGAAACCGTAGTACATAAACCTCAAAAGTCTCCATTTACAGAACATTTGGTACTTGTACTTAAAAATAAAAAGTGATTTCTTTTAAACTAGCCTAGGAGCCTTACCAATTGGTGAAAATTAGTAGTTTTTACCAGTTACAATCTCAAAAAAATTTTTTTAATTGTACAACAGACTAATAAGTGCTGGGAAACAGCAGTTTTGATATAGGAAAGTGAGAGAAGAAAAAAACAACTGGAATTTTAAAAAGTTTGAAAATAATCAGTTTGAATAAGAATACACACACACACACACACACACACACACACAAATAATTATGTCACTGAATTTACAAATGTAACTAATTAACCAGTACCTTGCTTTCCAATGTAATCTCCTTAACTGCTTCGGTTATTCCTGCAATACCTGTTTAAAATTCAAAAAAACAAATAAAATTGTAAACATCTTTCATTTGCTAGATTTGAGAAATATATAAATGCTTAAAATTACCTATATTCTCACAACTGCTCTGAAACAAGGAGGCAATGTTAGCATTTTATAAATGAACTCTAAAAGGAGTAAAACCAAAAGCACTTTTTAAATTGAAATAAAAAAACAGCAATGTGATATTTTACTATGAATTATATTCTACTCTATCACTCATTTATTATTCCTCATTTACTTTCCCAGTATGAGTCTCTATCTAATACATACTCATTCTCAAAGTGAACACATTAGACTATAGGACTCATATTTATTTTTATTTAAAAACACATCAAAATTTTCTTAAGGAGATACTAATGTAATTTGTTTCAGAAATCTAGGACATCCAGAAGTAGTAATACCATATCACATTTATATGGGGTTTTCTATTTTACTGTTTCTATAGCTTATTTCAGCCTTAGAAACACTATCTTTTGAGGTAATTAATCAATCATTTCTCCCTGTGAAGAAACGAAGTCTCCAAAGATGAAATAACTTACTTGAGTCACATAGTTAGTGAAGAAATTGGGATTCAAATCCATATGTGCTAACTTTTAGTTCAATGTTCTGTTCACTGCTCCTCATTAAGCAACCACCTTGAACCTACTTGTGTCAATGAAGGTGGCATTAAGCAGATGGGAGCACCACAACTCAGCTAAATAATATTTCTAACTCAAAATATATGTCACTGTTTTTTTTTTCTTTTTTAAAAATTTATTTGTCAGAGAGAGAGAGAGAGTGAGCGAGCACAGGCAGATAGAATGGCAGGCAGAGGGAGAAGCAGGCTCCCTGACGAGCAAGGAGCCTGATGTAGGACTGGATCCCAGGACGCTGGGATCATGACCTGAGCTGAAGGCAGCTGCTTAACCAACTGAGCCACCCAGGCATCCCCATGTCACTGTTTTAAATTCGGAAATTCACCAGGATGAAGTACATTAATGAAAAAAAACAAAACAACAACAACAACAACAAAAACAACCCTACATACAAAATAAGCTTTGCCCCTTTGTTAATCTTCTAAAATCTTTATGTATCTGCTTAAAATCTCCAACCTAAAAAATAACTCACTTTCACTAATATAAAAGGTCAAAATCCACAGCTCTAACATAAAGCTTTTACTTCATAGTTTTTCTATAAATTACTACATAATAGATCTGATTATTTCAAAACAATAAAACCCAAATCTTAGCACAATGAATTGGTATTACAAATGATTCACTGAATCCAGTACATAGATAAAAACAATAAAACCTCTTCAATCCATCCAAATATAATAATGTAATAGTATCTGACTAAACCAGACTCTTCTAAGAGTAGGAGGACATATTGGCAAAGGAAAAAAAAGCTCAAATGACTCTAATGAGAGTAAGATTCTCAAGTACTGTGATGATTAATTTTATGTCACCTTGGCTAGGTTATCCTGTCCCAATGTTTGGTTAAATGCCAGTCAGGATGTAGCTGTCAGGGTGTTTTTTAGATTTTAACATTTAAATTCATAGACTTTGAATAAAGTAGATTACGCTCTATAACATGGGTGGGCCTCACCCAATCAGCTGAAGGCCTTATAAGGGAACATTGAGGTGCTCAGGAAAAAGAAAGAATTCTGCTTTCAGACTGTCTTCAGACTTGAGTTGAAATAATCAGTCCTCACCTGGATCTTCAGCCTGCTGGTCAGTTCATCCTGTGAATTGCATTCTTGCTAACTCCCACAATCATGTAAGCCAATTCCTCAAAATAAATCTATCTATACCTATATACCTATATCTATATACACATCCAATTTCTCTGTGTCTCTGGAGAACCATGACCAATACAAAGGCTAAGAGAAATAAAAGAAACCTATGAAAAGCAAGGATGAAGCAAAGAGAACTGAAGTGAATAAGGAACCAGGCACATGACCTTCTAAGTTAATTGGAAGCAGTGTTTTAATCAAATCACAATGTAGTTTAAACTAAAATTCTAAGGATAGCTCTCCAGCACGGCAAACATTTTTCAATTCTTGAATTTCTATAATAGATTTTCATCAATCCAATCACACTGACGCCTACTTATTTCTGTAAAGAATGCCTTTGTAAATATGCACCTAGATTTTGAGCTAGTGATTAAGAAATAGAATACAACCAGACATCAGAATAAGTCATTTACTTGACACTAGAAACACAGTGCTATAATTAAGGGCTCTAGTTAGTTAGTCCACTGCCCAAATCTTCCACTACAGGAAAACTAAAGCAGAGCAGCTAAACAATTTTAGAAAGGTCAAAAGATAAAAAGTCCATCTACCAGTCTCTCAGTGGGGGCAATAGGATGATTTTTTGAAATCATTTAAAAAAAATTGTTCAATCTACTATTTTCTCAAGGCCTGGACATTAACACTAAGCATCAAGAAACAAGTTTCAAATCAAGAAGCCCAAGCCCTGAATCTACACCTGTATCATCACAAACACATGATACTGTCCTTTTTTAAAAGTAGAGGGAAAACTGACCTCAGAAGGTAGTTTTTCCTGAGCAGATTACTTAGCCCTAGACTACTGCAGTGGGTCTCAACTGATGGCAGCAATTTTGCCCTTAATGGAATACCTGGCACTGTCTGAGGGATTCTGAGTTATCACAACTGGGTGAATACTACTGGTATCTGGTGGGCAGAGCCCAGAGATGCTGCTAAACATTCTGCAATGTACAGAAAATGCTACATCAAAGAATCATGTGGCCCAAAATGTTAGTAGGGCTAAGGCTGAGAAACCTTGTTCTAGTACTACTTCTGGTATACTTTCTAGGACTTCAAGGGAGAAAACTTACGTTTTAGTATTCTCAATTTAAACTCAGGACACGTTCTCCTCATTAAAGTTAAGTCATAATGGCATTTATAAAACTATGCAAATTAACTATTAACTTATACTTAACTATGAACTGACATTAACTCATAGTACTTTATATAATATATTTATATAACTATGTAAATGCAGATTAATATATGCTGCTATAGCTAAGTTAGTATAGCTAAGTTAGTATGGCTAAGTTAGTATAGCCATAGCAGCATATGCTAATGTACATTTACATAGTTATATAAACATAGTGGCAAACTAGGTTTTTAGGACTTGAAATAAAAATTCATCTTCAGACTTACAAACAACTTAAAAAGGCTTGAATTTAGTCAATTCTTTTAACACAAATTTACTGAACAACTTCTGTACCAGATACTGTGACAGATATTGAGGATACAACAGTGACTCTACCTAAGGAGTGTGGTCCTTACAATCCTCTTACAGTCATTCAACAAATAATTATTAACTAACTAGTTTAAAATGTCAGGTCTCTGAGTAAAATAAACACATATAGTTCCTGTCCTAAAGCTAATCATTCAGCAATGGAATGACATGTAAATAAGAAATTCTAAAGCAAGCTGTATGCATACTCAGCAATTTTGTCCTTCTTATTTTAGAAATAAAGAAAATGATAGAGGTATTTTCAAATTGCTACTAAAGTAGCAGTACTAGAGAAATTTGGTATATACTCCAAGGGCATTTTTTCTTTTTTTCCAATTTGTCTTCCTGCTTCTTTTCAGGTAAAAAAAAGTCTATTGGGACAACTGTGCCTTATGTATCCTTTGTTTTGTTGTTTTTAAATCAACACTGTAATAAAAGATTAGAAAATGTTTAAAACAATTTAAACTAATATATGTATTCTATTCTCCTCTTACCTGTGTTATGATAAGTATCTACCCATCCCCCATCACCATCATCTTCTTCAATGATAGCTTCCAATTCATCTGAATACTCCATCTGTTTGCACCGCTTGTAGCATGGCACTACAAAAAAAAATGACAAGTACAGTTACTAGCACATAATTTGCTTCATATAAATCTATTAGAAAAAAGATAATTTATTCTATTTTAAGGAAATATTATATTTCACTTCTAATAAAAGTGATTAAAAAGTTGTATTTAGCCCACAGACATATTAATGATCAGGTTTACCTTTCCCTAAATAGCTTTGTCAGAACACAAGTAGAAAGGAAATATTCTATGTATTCTTTACCCTGATGGTCTCTGAAGAACAGCAGGCTACAGCCAGAGATGATACTATTCAACTTCAGGCTAATGAATAATAAAACCTTATTTTAATAGCTTCACTCTCAAAACAGGAAGGGACCACCTGTCATTCTCAGAGGTGATAGAGGTGACCTCCAGTTTGCAATGTTATAGTAAGTTTTAATATGTATTTCATAATTCATGTAAGTTTCAGGCATTTATAATGGATAAGCCAATGTAAAAATTCACTGAACTGCTACATTTTACCATCTTATACAATACTGGAGCCAAGTTTTTCATATGGTATATGTGTCAATTAACAGGTATTATTCACATAAGTCTAAAACTGAACAATTATAATGTAAAACCATGATAAGGTAGAGCCCAGAAATGGCTATTAACTGCTTGACTTTTTTAAAAAACAAGAAGGTTATAAATGATCAATTCTAATAAGACATATGCTGTAGGAAAGAAAACTGATGTTATACATATTTTCCCTTTCTGTAATAGATTAGAAAAAAATCAATGCACTTTATGTGATCTGAGAGGGACTATAACCTTCTCAAGCTGTTTTCAAATTAACTTCATAAATGAGAAACTAGTAGTTTAAAAAACATTTTTTGTTCCTAAAGACAATCTTTCAAAGACACAATGGATAATAAATCTTTAGCTTGGAACTTTTAGCCATCAAAGATAGTATCAGTTTCATTTTTCATGACTAATGTTTACGTCTAAAGAAGATAAAAATCAAATAGCTAAAAAGTTTATAATTATAAAGTCAACTTAAAAATAAAAAAAGGCAACTGCGATTCCAAATTCCAAATTTGCTGGGCTCCATTCCTTCCACATCTTAAAACTAGACCTTTTTTGGCAAAAAGTAGCAACAAAAAGGAAGGAGGTAAAAATGAAATAAGGAAAAAAATACTCTAGCAATAGAACCCAGAGTTCCATCAAATTTCCAAATTTCTCTATGGGTTCAATCATAAATTAAGATCAGTAAATACTAAAGTTTTGGGTGCCTACGTGGCTCAGATGGTTAAACATCCAACTCTTGGTTTCAGCTCAGGTCATGATCTCAGGGTCCTGGGACTGGGCCCCACATCAGGCTCCCTGCTCAACAGGAGTCTGCTGGAGATTCTCTCTTGTTTCTTTTGTTCTCTCTCCCTCTCTAACTCTCTCAAATAAATCTTAAAAAAAAAAAAAAAAAAAAAAAAAAGCTAACTTTCTTCTGTCATTTTTAAAAAATATAACTATGTAAAATTTACTAATATATGAAATATAATTCTTACCATTTTTGGTGACCAAAAATTGTTTGCCTGTTGGTAGGTATGCCTTCACTTTCAATTCTTCCCCAGTAGCCCTTTAAAAAGAGCAAAGAGCACCAAAATACAAGAACTACTTTAAAAAGCAAAGACAGAAGATATCACATGTAAATATCAAAATTACACAATCCACACTCTTGAAAAAACTGTTTTAGGACTAGTTTCAGAAGGATGTTGTTAAGTGATGTATGTTAGGGTATGGAAAAACATAGCATTGTAAGTGAAATATACTAAGAGACTCAGAGAGACCTAAGAGAATTTAGATTAAATATCAAACAAAAAAGACAGAATAATATAGAACTATTAAGAAACTATTATGTTTGCCTCTAAACAAAAAGAAAACATTGTTCCCTAGGGAGTATAATCTCAGACTTTTAATTCTCAAGTACTGCTCATCTTCAGCTCTAGAGGAGGCAGAAAAATATCTGTAGGACATTACATAACAAAGTAGGTGGCTGGCAAAATCCTTGTTCCTGCCACTCGATTAAAACTGGAACAAAGAGAAAAAAGATGCTTTGAATCACAACATGATAATATTAAAAAATATGACTGAAAACAGAAAAAAAAAAAACCCTTTCACTGAGTGTTTGCTAAGTATACGACTTAGAACTCTAACATGCATTATTCTTATTTACTCCTCAGAACCCTAAGAGGTAATATTAACGTCCCCATTTTAGCTAAAAAAAAAAAAAAAAAAATCAGACTGCTCAAGGTCAGAAAACCAGAATATAGAAGAGCAAGTGAATCCACGGCTCCTGCTCTTACACTACAGTCTCTGTGTGTCAGAAGCAGCTACACCATTTCTGATTTTTCATAACTACTCTAGATTATCTTACTAAGAATTTGTTCTAAGATTCTTCTGCAGGTAACCTAATGGAACTGGCTGGAGACAGAGGGGCATGTGTTACCTGTCACAAACATCTGAACAAAAATTCACCTTATCAAAGCTTCAGTCTAAAGTTGAAACCATAGATCTGAGCACAAGATAAAGCCAGAAAAAGATCTACTATCTTAGTAGCCTTCTAGACTTCTTTAGTGTCTGTTATTCTCAAGTGTCAAAATCAATAATGACATGGCAATGCCTGAAGTTCTGAGTGAAGAACATACAATACGGTCATGATGACACTTGTAGACATGAAACTATAACATGGAAATAACCTGTTACTAGCACAGGTTTAAAATGAAATGTTCCTTTGGCCCCTACATTTTAGCCAGAAGTGTGGACAAAGGAGTAGGGTATAGGTGAGTTCTAAATAATACCTCAACTATCACAATTCATAAAGTGAAACTATCCTGTCCATATAACATATTTCTGTAACAATACTATAAATTGTATGTCTGAACTAATCAGACAAATAAGGACTATCACAAAGAAATCTGAAGAGAATGTTTATTATATTGAAGAAAATCCCAAATTAGTTCCTTTTATAAAACAGGTAGTATTTTTAATTTTATATACCTATTTGACTTGAAATACATAAAAATTATAGACTAGAATGAAGACAAATATAATTTTAATAGATAATTTATAATCCAAAAAAACCAATCACCCTTACTAAATCATCAGAGAGCTGCTATGATATTAACTCAATTTTAAATATGAAATAGAAATGCACGTTAAGGAAGACAAGGGCATAAAAATAAATGAAACTGACACTTTGGTTTTTCTTGGTACATTAAGAAACAGTGTTCTGAAAGACAAAGAACAATTGATAAAAGGCAATAAAACTATTTTGGGTTAAGAGTCAAATACAAAAACTGAGAACAGAATAGGCCACAGATAAAAGAGAGTTCCAACTTTGGCTTAAAATAGTTTTAACTATTTACGCTCTGAATATGAAGGAAAATATTATCAGTTCTAACTTCATTAAGTTTAGAACCTCTGTTCCCAAATTAAAACTATACCTTTCAACCACAAATGAAAAAGTGTCATTAAGGGAATTATAATGAAAAGAAAAAAGAACATAACAAGTTGAACTATTTATATCCAAAAAAGATGATAACTCCAAAACAATTCTAGCCTAATTAAAATAGCTCTGCCAGTACTAGGATCACTTTCTCAGCCATAGTCAGGTGGTTTTACCCTAAGTTCTTGAACGTAATGAAACAGCATTTGTTTTAAAACATCCTCTTATTATTCAGAATACTTAAAATATGTCATAAGATCTGGTAAGTTGCTTAAATTACTTTTTTTACCTTACTTTTACAATTTAGTGAAAAACCAAAAATGTAAAAAATCTATTACCAAGCAGATTTCCAGTTACAAACTTTAATGAGTATCATGAACCTTCCTTTTCAGTCAATTCCTAAAATGGGAGCATACTTTGAACCTTATAGAAAGTCTTATGACTAATAATCCTAAGGCTTTGCAAAATATCTGGATTTATTAATGTTATAAAAATATTCAGGAGACATTTTAATTTGAAAAAAATGAGCTGGTCTTAAACATTATTTTTTAAAGATCCACCACAAAATCAGACCCAGACACTATAGAGAAAGGGAATACTAATAAAGGAAGTTTAAAAATGTCTCTTTTACTCTAACAGAGCAAATCAAAACAGGTATAACAGCCAATTTGTCAGTCAGCCTTTGTATTATTTTAAGCATGCCTTTATTTTAAGTATCATGGTCAAACTGCTTAACAGAAAAATCTACTAGAACAGAGTTAAATTGGTCATTCTAAAGTTCATGCCCTAATCCATTTTGCAAACTGCTGCAATTATAATGTCATACATTTTACTAATTTATATTCCTGACTCAAGATTACTTACCATTGCCATGTTGGACAGTGGTGGACTAAGTGATCTCCAGCTGCCACAAACTATTCAGGATTTAAAAGGAATATAAAAAGGAAAAAGAAAAATTAACATCACTGAATATAAGATGATAAAATACCAAAGTGATCATCCCATGTAAGCTTGATACCCAATAATCATATAAATGCAAACAGCACCAAACCTGCTCTACCACTGTGATGGCTCTTGATTATTATTAAAACTGCAACATTTTTTACATCTGTAAAATTTAAATTTTGGAAGAAAAAAACATTGAGTGCTATTGATTTTAAATTCAATTTTTAAATTGGATTAAATAATGCCAAAAGGATACAACATCATGAAATGAATAAAAGTAACAGTGCAGGACTTAAAATTTCAAAAAAAAACATTCTATGGATAAATAAGATGAAGACAGATTACTGCTAGGGGCTAAAAACTCAATGGAGATCTTTGAGAAAAGGATATAGGCCTATGATGTAAGAAGTTTATGACATCATAGTGCACATTTCTCTCTCTCTCTTTTTTTTTAAGTTCGGATAAAGCCCATTTTGTAAGCTTTTTCACATTAACAAGAGTGACAAATGTAATGCCAAACAATAGGAAAAGTTAGAAGCAAACTGAATCCTCTAACACCTTAGGCTTTCTGGGCAGGTTGAACACTGAACAAGTTCTTGTTTTTCTTCAGGAATCAAAAACAGACTCAGGAAGAGTTTAACCTTCTGAGAATTTCCATTATACATGAGCATGACCTGATATTTGTATAAGACAGAAATCCTGCTTATTCTTGAGAGAAAATGAAAGAAAGTCTCTTAAGGGTTAAGTGCAGTGTCCCAATTCGGGCAATACACACACACACTTTCCCAATTCTATTTTATAATAGCTCTAACTTAAATTCATGTATTGTTTGTGGTTAATTACAAAGCAAAAAAAAAAAAAAAAAAAAAACAGTACCTTTAATCTTCCAATGTTTGTCTCAGAAAAGAATGTCTATATATAATACTCTATTTTCATTTGAGAGTAAAATTTTATAAAGTAAGTTTTCTAAGAGTAATTTCTTTCAAGAAGATACATTAACAAGATTTAGCAGCATATTCTCAACAGCAACTTTTTGAATGTTTCTGTTCTTTTATTTCAAAGAATCTTATTATTAAACTAGTTAGGTAAAGACAAAAACCCAAGTGAAAACAATACTCCCTCCCTAAGTTTTAAGGATTTTAGGTCACTGTAACCAGATGCTACCTTCAACTCTGCGGTTACCAAGAACTATTTATCATCACCAAAAAAGGAGAATTTAATTAAACAAAATGCAAGCAAAACAAAGAGTTAAAAATTTAAAAATTCTCTAACGATACTGCCTTGTCACAAGACTCTAATATTTTATTCCCTAATACCTCCAGGAGCATCTATTAAAAAAATAATAGGGGCACCTGGCTAGTTTAGATGGCAGAGCATCTAACTCATATCTTGGGGTTTTGAGTTTCAGTCCCACGCTGGGTGTAGAGATTATTTAAAAAATAAATTAAAATTCCTTAAAAATAACAAAACACCAGAAGGTAAGAAAAACTCTAAGGAACATAGAATTGCGTATATAATTAGTACATGTGTACATCTGCCCTCATTAGCAATGGTCATTATTGCAGGCTTCACATGCTCAAATGAAACAAAACATAAGGCAGACTCAAATTTCACAATTCTCAGTATCACTTGCAGCAGCTTTCTCTTGGTGATTAAATACAATACTGAGTAACTCCAAGATAAAACCAGTTATTAACATTTTGGTCAGGAACTTTACCCTTCAAGCTATTCTACTACTAATACTCTACCTAAGTCATACGTATGTATATTAAAGTAATTTTAGTCAGGCAATTCTGTATTCTATAATGCCTACACCTCTTTTAAACACAGTACTTCAAAAGAAAACAGAGAGCTGAAGGATAATAGTCAGAAGCCCAGAAACAGTAAGAGAAAACAAATAAATAGATCAACTCTATCTGTTATCAAAAGCAAATTATCTCTTATTTTCCGTCCTCTGGACTCATTCTAACTCAATCCGGTAACTGTACTCTATCTCAATCCAGCATATGAGGTGGGTACCCAGCTGACCTAGTTTTGCCTTGCATTTTTTTTAAAAGAAGGAAATTCATAAACTACTTAATGATACACATTAAGTGTCATTCATCTATCCAAAGACCACAGACTTGCATCTCTAAGGTCAACCATCTATTTACCAATTAGTCATCCTCCCATAGATAAAGCCAAAGAGTGTAAGAAGAAAAGCAAACTTCCATTCCTGCTCCTGATTACAGATAGTTTTAAGAGCCAAATCTAAATTACATCTCTGTTTGGCAAGAAAAGTTAATAATATCAAAACTTAGTTTTGGGGTGCTTGGGTGGCTCAGTGGGTTAAAGCCTCTGCCTTCAGCTCAGGTCATGATCCCAGGACCCTGGGATCCCGCATCGGGCTCTCTGTTCGCTGGGGAACCTGCCTCCTCCTCTCTCTCTGCCTGCCTCTCTGCCTACTTGTGATCTCTCTGTGTCAAATAAATAAAATCTTTAAAAAAGAAAAAAAAAAAAAAACTTAGTTTTATGTGACATTCCAGGTATTAAACTCATTGTGCCTAAGGCAGAAGAGGTCCATTAGACAATGTCTAGACAAAACCCCTCATTTTACAGACAAGGGAACATGAGGCCTGTGTCACAGCTTAGCTTTGCCCAAATCAGAAAAGAAATTAAGAGAAATAGGTCTAGAAAACAGATCTCCTATGTTCTTTCTATTCCACCATGTGTCTTCACTAAAAAATATATATATATATATATATTTGGATAACAGATTAATTCAGCACACCATTCTCAGAATTCACAAAGATTTGGGACTCAAGAGGTTCCATCACTATTGAAAACTGAAAGATCCATTAATTTTTAGGCTTGAGGTCTTAGAATTTACAGCAACAGCCAGATCGTAAAATGTGCCCCAATTCAAAATATTTCTTTCAAAACAGTAAGTAAAGTTCTATTGCCAATGAGTGGTAATTTTAATGAAAGTTAAAGGTGATACTTAAATAAATTCTTTGCTATTTATTAAGACTAAAAAGTAAGTCTGATGCAGCCATAACTATTGAGGAAACTAGAATGTAAAAAGATGTTTAGAACAGTATTTATTTCTTGAAGGATAACAGAATAAACTACCTAAAGGAAAATGAAAGCTTTTATTATATAGCTTTGGTGAACAAGTGAAATGATTCCTCAAAACAAAGTTCTATGTTATAAGTTCAATAAAACACAACTCCCCTATAAAATAGACATCAGTTTCAGCATTAAACAGATTCAACATTAGTTGGTTAGTAGAAACAGTAAAAGAATTGTGAGAAAAAAAAATCAGCATTAACTATGTAGCAATAAAATATTTAAGCTAAATACTGAAAGAAAATTTAATACCCAAGCAATGAGCCAAAGTTTACAAATGAAAACCACAAAAACTCACGTTTGATGTAAACAGAGGAAAGACAACAGCAAACACCACAGAGCCCATTGTATAGCCTCAATACAACACAAATATGGGTGAAGGGTAAATGACCATCAGAATCTTTTCCATTCCCTCTCCCACCTCCATTTCTAAATAAAGAGGAACTACAGAGAAATATGAGAAGTGGCAAACTGAGAGGGAAGTTACATCCTCTTATGGGAAGTAGAAATCCCTTTTAAATTGCTAATAAAGCCAAAAGACTCAAGATTAAAGTTTAAGATGTTTTCTTATAAAGAAGAAAGACACCCCAGGAAAATATAAAATATAATAGCTTCAGAAAATCTTTAATACTCACCTCTTCTGGGGTGATAACACCTGTTTCCTTAAACTTTGATTCCTAAAGAAAACAAAAAGAACAACATATTATATTCTTTCACTTTCAAATTAAAAATGTTTGTGGGCAAGTATCTGCCTGGCACCCTTCCAGGCAAAAGAGCACACACACAAAAAGAATCTATCACTGGTACCTAACCCCAAAGAACATACAAGTCTAACGAAAGTAACTGACATTAAAATAATTACAATTTGATCATCGCTTTAACAGAACAAAGCTCTTTGGAAAAACATTACGCCATACAATGATTTTGTAAAATGACCAAATATCTTTATTTTACAGAACAGTAAAAATGTCTTAAAAATGTTTAGGGACATCTTATTATTCAGCCAACATCTTCAACATCTCATTTCAATTGAGTAACATTAGAAACCAAATCTAGAAGTCATAAATCATTTAATCCTTTCCCATTATTATCTCTAAGATATTGATACGATATTCTCTCCTCTAAAGCAAAGATGCTATTTACCAGATGTTTCTAATTTTTAAATTAAATGTAAGATTTTGTAGTACAGGCTACAAAAATGGAAGGATTCATTGAGGATTATTCATTCAACAAGTATTTACCAAATAACCATTATATGCCAGGCGCTATTTGAAGTAATGGGGATATAGGAGCGGATAAAACAGACCAAACTCCTCCTTGTCCTCATAAGGAGTTTAAACTCTAGTGGAGTGAGGAAAGCCAAATGGTAATGAAAACCACAAGGAAAAAAAATGAGGCAGCAAGGCAACTAGTCAGGGGTGGAGGAGAGAGATGGCTATTTAAATTAGGATGGTGGGGCGCCTGGGTGGCTTGTTGGTTAGGTGGTCAGCTCTTGCTTTCTGCTCAGGTCATGATCTCAGGGTCCTGGGATGGAGCCCCAAGGCAAGGCAGGCTTCATGCTCAGAGTGGGGAGTCTGCTTAAGGATTCTCTGTATTCCTTTCTGCTCCCCTTCTTCACACACACAGGCACTATCTTTCTAAAATAAATAATCTTAAAAAAAAAAAAATAGGGGTGCCTGGGTGACTCAGTTGGTTAAGCATCTAACTCTTGGTTTTAGCTCAGGTCTAATCTCCGGATCATGAAATCAAGACCTGCATTGGGCTTCACGTTGGGTGTGGAATCTGCTTGACTTTCTTTCTCCCTCCCTCCTCCCACCTCTCTAAAACTAAAAAAAAAAAAACAAAAAAACAAAAAAAACAACTAAACAAATAAATAGGATGGTTAAGAAAACACTGATAGGTGACTACTGAGCAGTGACCTTAAAATGAACAAGCCAGAAGACTGTAAAAGAGCATTTTAGGCAGATGGTGCAGCGAATACAAAAACCTGAGGCAGCAGAGTATTAAATGGAGTATTAAATGGAGTAAAAAAGAGGTCAGACTGGCTCAAGCAAAAGTGAGCAAGGAATGAAGTAGCAGTTGAGATAAGGACCTCTACCAATTAAGTAGAGGCATGAAGATCATATAAGGACTTTGGTTTTTACTATGCCATGACTTTTCTTAAATTTCTACCTGCTAAGATAAATCATTGTTTCTTTCAAAAGGATTTAGTTTTTCCTCCTTGCTTCTTATGTCTAGCAGGAAAATACAAGGGTTCTCTCTGTAAACAGGGATGGGCAAGGAAAGGGTCAATAATTCTGCTTCCCTTACTAATGAAAATACATACTGGTAAGTATATACTGACAAGCTAACACTTTTTAAGTTTGGAGAGTAAGTAAAATGATTACTCAAAATACAATCCTGTTATAAGTTCAGTAAAATACAACTGGCTAGTAAAACAGAAGTTTGTTTTTAAAGATTTTATTTATTTGACATAGAGAGAGAGACAGACAGACACACACACACAACACACACACGTGCGCGCGCATGCAAAAGCAGGGGGAGCAGCAGGCAGAGGGAGAGGAAGAACCATAATCCCTGCTGAGCAGAGACAGTCTTGGGGCTCCATCCCAGGACTCTGGGATCATGACCTGAGGGGAAGGCAGACACTTAACTGACTGAGCCACCCATGAGCACCTAAAACATAAGCTTAATATTTAATTTGGGAACTTTTTTTTTACTCTTCTCTCTCTGAAACTAATAGAGTTTAACAATCTTGTATTATTTGAATGCTGAATATCTAGGTAGACATGTTTCTGAAAAATGACATGCAAAATAATAATTTGATTCAAACATCAAAATTGTTTTCAAAGTTGACTAATATTAATCAAAAAAATTTCACAATAAAAAAATATATAAGCGGGACGCCTGGGTGGCTCAGTTGGTTAAGCAGCTGCCTTCGGCTCAGGTCACGATCCCAGCGTCCTGGGATTGAGTCCCACATCGGGCTCCTTGCTCCACAGGGAGCCTGCTTCTCCCTCTGCCTCTGCCTTCCACTCTGTCTGCCTGTGCTCGCTCTCACTCTCTCTCTCTGATAAATAAATAAGTAAAATCTTAAAATATATATATATATATTTATATTTATATATATATAAGCATAGCAAGAATTGGAATTTTCATTTATAAACTTTTCTTTTTTTGTTTCAAATTTGGCCCAACAAGGTATCATTTTAAAATCAGTCTTGGAAATAAATATAAAAAAGTACACGACTAATTATTTCCCTTTGTCATGGAAAGGGAGCAAAGTAAAACTATCCACTATTCTTAGCATACTAAAATACTTCTTATAAATAGGACCAACCATATCCAAGGATATTTCATCCCCACAGTTAAGATCCGTAAAATTTTCATTGAAAGCTGAAAAAACAAATACAAGCACTTAAGCAAGAACTCCTTATTCATGTATTCTAATTGTTCACTTATCAGAAAGGAAAAAGTTACAATGACTAAAAACTTGAATGTACTTCTAGAAGTTTATCTCTGAAAATTAGTCACCGTTAAAACAGCTAATCTATTACAACTTTTATTTTAAAAACGCCGTATGATTGATAAAGCAAAAAAAAAAAAAAAAAAAAAAACCAAACGAGTAAATATATCAATATATATCTAGGATAATACTGCTTATTAGCCACGAAGTCCAGGATTTACAAATCGTTTTTCGGCTATTTTAAAAACTCGGAAAGGGAAGCTTTGCTGTTAGCTGGGTTCAACCATACTGACAGAGATAATGTTGCCATTCACCTTGTTCCTCTGAAATCTAAGAGGGGACCTCAGTCACCACTTACTATTTCAAACTCCTAATTGTTATAATATTTTAATTATTTTTATAAGAGACTTTCTATGAAATTTGACAGAAAATAGTGACATGTCATTTTAGTACCCAATTCTGATTTCGTTTTTAAAAAGGTAAGCAAAACCCTCGTTTAAAAAGTTTAAAAGACTTTCCAATGTTAAGATTTAACGTTCTGAAATCCACTTAGAGGCCGACCACCTTCCAACTTGACGTACCCAGATGCGCCGGGTTCTGACGGGTGGCGACAGCAATGCGCCCACAACGTCGCTGCAAGTTTACCTGAGGAGCCCGAAAACCTAGAGAACAGCTGGCTAAGACGTCAGTGGGGCTGCACCCTTTTCTGTGTCCCTCCCTCACCACCTTCCTACACTTTTCCCCGCCGGAAAACACGGTGTCCCTCCCGGCGCCGAGTCCTCAGTCCCTGCGGAGTTGAGCGTGTACCTGACAGCCCCTGGCAAGCCCGGCCTGGCTTACCTTGAGGACCGGGGTCAGGTACTCAGCCACTTCCAGTGCTTTTCCCTTCACCGTGTTAATCACATTCTGCATCCTGGGGCCGGAGAAGCGGCCGGCCCCGCGACGGGGCGGGAAGGGCAGGCGGGCAAGGGACCAGGAGTCAGAAAAAAGCCCCGCTGCAGCCGACGCGCATCGGCACCCGGCCGGCGGCACCCGAAGGGACGGGACAAGACGGGACGCGACGGGACGGACTGGTCGAGGGGGAGGGGCGGCCGGCGCCAATCGCTAGGGCAGGGCGCGCGCTGCTCGCCACCCAGGCAGTGGGTGGCGGACCGGGCCTAGGTGTCACCTGGCCGCAAGAGAGGACAGCAGGGACCAGGCGAGAGTTAGGGGGAGAGGCGGGCGCACGCGCACCCCTCTCCTTCTCGGGAGCTATCGTCTCCGCCAGGCTTCACTCGCGCCCCTTCCGGCTTCCCCTTCTCTCTCTCGCCGTACCACCGCCGCCACCTGGGCCTCACGTGACTCAGGACTCTCCCGACACGTGACGCGAGAAAAGGCGCGCTGGGGCGGGCTTAGGCCGCTTCTTCCCTCCTTCCGGAAGCGTAACATTGACCGCGCCTGCGCAATGGGTACCAGGTTCGCTCTTTCCCAGTCGCGACGTTATTGGGCTTTTTGTTCTGAATAGGAGGCTGGGGGGCAGAGGCTTTTTCTCCTCTCTTTCCTGCCTATAGCTTCCCCAACTATGGACCCTAAAAGCTGCTGCTTCTGCGGAGCTACACTTTTACTGCCTCAGCTCTAGGATGTGCGCTCCTCCACTAAAAACCCTTCGAACGGACAGAGGTAACCTCGCCCAGCTGGCAAACAAGTGCGCGTGCGTGTGAGGGGAGGGCGCGCGCCGCTCGAGATTCCTACTGCGCATGTGTTACAAGGAGGTTTCCCCCACCCCGTCACCCCTCTTCTCCGACTGTAGAGGAAAACTTGCCTTCCTCGTGTAGGGGAGGTACCTCTTTGACCTCTACGCTTGCGCGCAGGTGGGCTGTCCGTGTTGACGTCTCAAGCCTGCCTGTCCCCAATGTCTCAGGCCCTGTGCACCATCCCTGCGGTGGGAGCCTTTGAAGAAGTTACCCAGCCTAGAGTTCAGTTTCCTTGACAACTCAAAAGATGACCTTAGAGGCATTGATTTCTAAGTTCTTTTACCTTTTAGCACTGGTTCAAGTACAAATTCACAGCACTGCTTCGAATATTTCCACTTGGCTCATTATTGTAACGAAATATTTCCCAGCAAGCCCTTTTCCCACTTTGTAGAGGAGAGCTGCTTACTGAGGAGAACAATAGAAATCGGAAATTCTCTTCTTCTAGAACAAAGTTGCTAATAGGAATGGAAGTTAAATTGTTTTTTGCAAAATTCTGCAGTCCCAAAATGTCAGTTGCTTTTGGCAGCATTTATAATAATTTATAAAACGGCATTTATAATCCGGCACTACCTTTTCTGACTTTTTTTTAAAAGATTTTTATTTATTTATTTAACAGAGAGAGAGAGAGAGAGAAACAGTGAGAGAGGGAACACAAGCAAGAGGAGTGGGAGAGGGAGAAGCAGGTTTCCCGCTGAGCGGGGGAGCCTGATGCAGAACTGGATCCCAGGACCTTGGGATCATGACCTGAGCTGAAGGCAGATGCTTAAGGACTGCACCCAGGCGCCCCGCCCCTGCCTTTTCTGTCTTCTAGAATTTCCCCTCCTATCAATTTCTGGCTTTAATTTTTTCCGCATAGTTTCTCTTCTTCTCAATTTTCTTGGTTTTGATATAACCATAGCCAGACATCTACCTAATTTCTGTTCTTCACTAATCAGTGGTATTTGTGCTATGCTTTATCTGCCTTCAGCGTTGCTCACGGATATGTTCTTTTCTTTAAGGCAATTAAAAAACAGTGGAATGGAAAGCAAGTGCTGTGGTCATCCCGTGTTCTGCTCCTTGTCAACCATGTATACATTCCTGCTAGGCACCATATTCATTGCTTTAAGCTCAAGTCGAATCCTGCTGGTAAAATATTCAGCCAATGAAGGTAAGTTAAGGCTCGGAATTTATGGAGCACTTGTAGCTAATTACACATTACATCTCCTGTCTTTGGTCTCCTTGTGTGTAAAATAGAGATCATATACTTTCAAGTACTCTGCTTCATGTAAACAATAAAGTATGTTTAAATTTGATTCTGTAACCTTTCATTCCTTAGCAAGAAAAATGTTTTTTTGCTGAGTGAAATTTGGATTAATGAAGTACAGCATTGAACCATTTAGAGAAAAGATCATAACCTCTGACTGTAGTTTTAATCAATAGATATCTCAGTCTGTAGCAGTATGTGTAATTATAACTTAGTTCGAAAAAGGAGCATATATTTGGTCACTTCGCATTTGTGAGGTACTGTCTTAATTACTATACTAGTGTGGTAGTAGAGATTATTAGCTTTGAAATTTTTAGCTCAAGAAGTCTTCTGGGTTTTTTTGTTTTGTTTTGTGGGGTTTTTTGTTTGTTTGGTGTTTTTTTTTTTTTTTTTTTTTTTTGAGAGAGAGCATGTATGTACACAGTGTGGGGGAGGAGGCAGAGAGGGGGGAAAGAGACTCTTAAGTGGTCTCCATGTGTGGTGCAGAGTCCAATGCAGGGCTTGTTCTCAAGACCCTGAGATCATGAGCTGAGCTGAAATGAAGAGTCAGACACTTAACCAACTGAACCACCCAGGTGCCCCTTCTCTTTGTTTGTTTGTTTTAATGTAGTAATTTGTATTTATATGCACAATTTAATTCTACAAAGCTATATTGACAATCTTTCTCTAGTTATTGAGGATGCATAAAGTCATGACATCACGACCCTTAATGGTTTGCTTGTGGAGTCCGATGTGTGTATAAGTCTCTGCTTTGGTTAACATTTATCTCTTGGGCACTTAGGCCAAGTATTAAGTAGCATTGCTCAAAGTGTGTAAAACATAGACATTCTCAAAAACTGGGTTTTTTAGGAGAGCTGTCCATGTGCAAGATCATGACAGTACGGTAGGATATGTGCAGTTCTTTTTTTTTTTTTTTTTTAAGATTTCATTTATCTATTTGACAGAGGTCACAAGTAGTCAGAGAGACAGGAAGGGAAGCAGGCTCCTGGCCAAGCAGAGAGCCGATGCGGGGCTCGATCCCAGGACCCTGGGATCATGACCTGAGCCGAAGGCAGAGGCTTCAATCCACTGAGCCACCCAAGTGCCCTGGATATGTGCAGTTCTATACCAAAGATGCAGGAATAGTTTAGATTAGGAAGTGATATATTCTTTCTGGGAGAGGATCATACGGAGTGCAGAGGGATCAGGGAACACTCCCTGATAAGGTGAACTTAATCCATAAGAGGACTGGTGGACACGGGTGTTTAAAACAGAAGCAGCGATCCATAAAAATGAATAGACACATTAAAAAAGAAAGCAGGATGAATTGTGAGAACACGTACTTCAGAATTACTGAGCAAAAAGTTTAAGGACTTGGAGAAGGGGTCAAGGGGTGCTTAACCAGAGGGGAATGTTATGATCAGATACTTAAGGACTTCATATGCCATGCTAAGGAGCTGGGACTTTAACTTTGTTCTCTAGGTCTGAGAGTCTGGAGGATAGGGAATGCCTGAGAAATTACAAACAAAAGGAGAGAGACTGTTATGGTAGCTGGATAGAGGATGGACTTGGGAAGAGACTGGAAGCAGAGTAGCCAGTTGGGGTTATTGCAGATTTGAGCCACAGATGAAGTCTAACCAAGACTTTGGAGGTAATAATAAAGAGAGGATAGATTCAAAAAATATTCTAAACATAGAAAAGACAGGGCTCAGAGAATGTACTGAATGTGGAGACTAAAGAACATGAAATACTGTATAGCTCAGAGGTTTCTGGTTTGGGGTGCCAAATAGGTTGATCATGCTCTCAGCTCAGATGGAAGCTATTAGTAGGAAGAAGCAGGCTGGACAGAATTCATAAAGATTATGGAGTTTCATTTTCAGTTCCATGAGGCCAGGAGCTATGTCCTTGTTCACTGCAGAATATTCTGCAGTGAACAAGGACATAGCACATCACATATGTGAAGGAAATATCAATTAAATTTATAAATAGGAGGTAGTTATTTATGTGAATATGTTTAGTGAGCATTAAATTTGAACATTAAATGTTCCAGAATACAGATTTGGAGACATTAATATTAAATTGACATTCAAAACCATAAGAGCAGAGGGCTCATTCAGGGCGAGCATGCAGAAGGAGAAAATAAGAGCTAAGGCTAGAACTACCAGGAATGCCAACATTTAAGAGCCATGCTGATGCTCAGTTGTTAAGAAAGAATCTTTAGAGAAATAAGGAAACTGAATGCATATGACTTTCAGAAGGAAAGGAAATGATTTGGAGATGAAGGAAATAGTATCATTATAATAAGATAGGGATTAAAGCATGCCCTTCGGAATTAGTAGTTAGAAGATGTTTGATAATCTGAGAGACTAGGTAGTTTGAATAATATGATAGGATGAGAAACCAGATTGCTTGGGAATAAGACCTGAATGGAAAGTGGGTAAAATGGAGATAATGAATATTGATGCTATTTTAGGGAAAGAAGGAAAAAGAAAGGTGCAGGGGTAGGATCTTACATTTTGGTTTTTTTGGATGGGACAGTTTGAGCATACTTACAGGCCAAAGGGAGGGGGCCAGTTAATAGAAGATATAGGAAAATACTTATTGGAGCAAAGTTCCTGAAGAGAAAGGAAAGTTTTAAATGGGAGAACAGGTCATACTGGGATCATGGCCCCTTTCTTTGGACTAAAGGGAGCCCAGTCAGGATGGACGCAGTGTAAATAAGGTGTATGAGTGAAGGCAGAAAGGAAGTGCAAAGAGGCCAAATGTGATGCTGAGTCACAGTTGGGGATTTGCCATGACAGAAATATAATTTAAAAATAAATAAAAGCCAAAATGAGTTCTAGAGCAGTGGCAAGAATTTGAGAGTTGTAATCTAAAGGCCTCACCCCAGTTCTTGTGTGTGCATGTTTGCTTGTGTGTATCAGTGCAAAGTATCGTTAGCAGATAGTAGAGTGTGATTTCAGCCTTTATGCTCAGAAAAGGGAGGAGAAGTTTTCATTAGGCTTTGAAGGATTGAGAAAGTTTAACAGGTAAGTACTAAAGTCAGGTGAACATTTATTAAGTGCAGGTAAGTCAGGTGAACATTTATTAAGTGCAGAATACCTGCCAGTTATATGAAGATGACTAATGTGGGCCCTTTCTCATAAGAAGTTTACATTCTAAGGTAAGACTTACACAGAAGAAGTAACTATAATACTGTGAAATAAGTACTGTTATGAGGGTTTATAGGTAGTGCAGCAGGATCTGAGATGAACAAAGAATTGACTATGGTTAGGTTGAGAAGGTCAAGGGAAACCACAGAAAAAAGCAAAAAGGTGTTTTGGATAGAAAGAATGTTGAGCTGGCATTTTTCTTCTGTACTTGGCCAGTTTTGGTTTTTCATATAATGACCAAGGGAAACAAGCAAATGTTTCAAAAGGGGGGAAATTCAGTCCTTCAAATAGGACCTAATAAGGTTTATGTTTGTCCTTGGCAAAATTGTACAGAAAGTTGTTTGTCAGCATTTGGAAGGTAACAGCTAAGGTAACAGCTGAGGTAACAGCTAAGACCAAGGCATACTGACCTAACCTCATTTCCTAATTAAGTTGACTTAGAAGTTAAGATACATCTTCCCAACTCGTCAGTGGGTTTGGATTATGTCAGACATTTCCTTCCAGCTCTAGAGGTAGCCAGAGCCCTGGGCAGTTGCCTCTTGGCTCTAATAGCTTCCTTCTTTTACCCCAGTGTATCATTTATCGCAGAGTGCCAAACAAATACTGTTTTCTATACATGCCATGATGTGAAACAGACAGTGTACCTTGATTCTAGCAGACAAGTTACACAAGAGGAAACATAGCTGGGTCCTAATTCAGCCAGATCAATCTATGGCTTTTGATGAGTCAAGCTGTGAGTGCTAATTAGCGGTCAGTTTAGAAGCCCATCTTTAATGCCGTATCCTGAAGCCACCTTTGCCGATAGCCTTAACATCCTCCACATATTTATCAGCAACTTGGATGAAAACATCAGAAGGCTGTTTATCAGACTCAAGAATAATAAAACACTGAGTGCAGTAGGGATAGCTAATAACATTAGGTGAACGGATTGAAAAATTCAAGAGAGAACAAAGCCAACTGGATGAAGTTTAATATAACCAGTATTAAAATCCAACTTTTAAGTTTAAAAATAACTGTAAATTATTAACTGTATATAACCATTATGTAGAACAAAATTTGTAGTTAAAAAAATGTCTGTTATATTTCAGAAAACAAGTATGATTATCTTCCAACTACCGTGAATGTGTGCTCAGAGTTGGTGAAGCTAGTTTTCTGCGTGCTTGTGTCATTCTGGGTTGTAAAGAAAGGTGAGTCTTGAAGTGGTACTCTATACTTGTTAAAAATCACAGAATCAAAACACTTCAGAACCAGAAAGAACATTTGATGTCATTTAGTCTAGCCCACTAATTTTATATATGAGGACACTAATATACAAACTTAAGTATGATTACCCATGTTTTGGAAGTGAAGAAACAGGCCAAAGGAGAAAACATTATGTGTGGTAGGTAGGAGGGGGCAGGGCCAGGACTCCAGCCCATGTTTGCCTTGTATCTTGGCCATCACTCTGCCTTATTACTTGTTCCTTTGTTGGGTCACACAGTGAGTTAGTTTTTATTCAAATTCAGGGTTTTCTAAATCACTGCTGTCTGACTTGGTACTTAGTATATTCCCAAAACAGTCCCCATTTTCTACAGGGGAGGTGGTATAGTGGATTGAGTCAGAGAGACTATATTCTGGGTCAGATTATTTTAACTTCTCTGACTTCCAGCTTCATCAATTATCGAGGAGAGATACTTATCCCTTCCTCACACCTGAAGCAACTGGCCTTCTGTGGCTCTTTGTATGTATTAGGTATTAATTCTCCACCTTAGTTCCCCAGTTCTTGAGCCTTATGACTCTGTTCTTTGATCTGCCATGACATATGAGGTAAGCGTAGAATTTGAAGTATTAAAGGTCTTTTCCAGGAAGATTTCTTTTTATTCTTAAAAGTTTCAATTTGTGCAGAGTTTCTAGTAGTTGGAATACATTTCTTAATCTCATGAAATTTATGCGTTATTTACAGGGCTTATACTTAAATTGTTTTCTCTTTTTGCATGTTGTTTTACATTCTCTTGTTATGGTACCTTCCTAAGTTTTTGGGATCTGGTGATGGGATCATTACTCATATAAGGATTAGTAAAATTTAGTTTTCTCTACTCCCCTATTATAAATTTTCACCTAGTATCTTTTTTTTTTCCTGATCCCCTGGGGGAAAAATAATCCCCGCATAAATGCTAGATTTTTTTTTTCTCTGTATTCTCACATCTTGCTCTCTCTCGACTTTAGGTCTCATAATAGTAAGAGAAACCTTGAGTATCCTGAGATGTTTCAAGTTAACAGGAATTAGGTATTCCTAAGGGTGTTGCTGATTGTCAATGATGAGGCATGGTGGTTGGTGGGTTGAAGAAAGAGAGACAATTCTGAAATCCTATATTGCCTTTGATTTCTTAAGGCTAATAGTCACTGATGAAAGCAAGTTCATAAAGCCTCTTTCAAAGAGTTGTATCAGTAATCAAACACAACTTAGTTTGTTTAAAAATATAGGCATTCTCATCAAGATCCTTTGTTTATTACTGTCTTTCTTTCTTTTGAAGACCATCAAAGTAGAAACTTGAGATGTGCTCCCTGGAAGGAATTCTCTAATTTCATGAAGTGGTCCATTCCTGCCTTTCTTTATTTCCTGGATAATTTGATCGTCTTCTATGTCATTTCCTACCTTCAGCCTGTAAGTAAATATGATAGAAAATAGCGTTGGAAAAATACAAAGAAATGAATCCCAGAACTAATATTTTTTATCATTTTCATTGTCAGTGTTAGTTTCTCTTTGCCCCCAGTGGTTTTCCTGAGATTGGACCCGAATCATCTGAATATGGAATTACCAATCTGCCTGCCACATTCTCTCACTCTTAAAGATTGCTGTAGAAAGCTGTGCCAACTAGCAGAAGTTGCTCACTGGCCAGTGAATGTGGAGCCATCTCTCTGTGTGTAACCTTAGTCTGCCTGTTTGCTGAGCCATCCTGTGGTCACCAACCTCTTGTTAACTTCAGCATTCACTATCTCCAAACAGATTTCCATTACTGACTCAGAAAATCATATACTCAGAGCCCTATTCTTTCCTATACCCGCTTTAATGTACTATATGTATTTTTTGTATTTTTTTTTTTTTTTTCAGATTAGTCCTATCATTTAACCCACAAGTTCTTTAAGGGTAGAAAATGCATTCTCCCAGCTATAAATGCTATCTACAACTAATCATACTAGGGATGTTTCTTATCTCTCTTGGCATCCTCCTTCCCAACTGAGAAATCCATTTGTAATTGGGATTAAAATTTGGTCTTCTGATTTTACTTTTACAAACTAAGTTTGGGGCATGTGTTTATTTTCCCATAATATTTTATAAAATGAAGATTTCTATTGCCATTGTTGCCAAAATGTGTTTTAAGTTTCTTTAAATAAAATATTCAGGCATTTTGATGATAAATAGGATTTTTATAGGCACAGGCTCTCTATGAAAAGCCTCTTAAATATAGCCAAATCAGTTTGAGATGGGACAAGGAGAGATCAGTAGAGCACTAAGTAGAAAACAGGAATTTGATTCTTTTGCACAATTTAGAAGCTGTTTAATTAGGCAACCCCCAACTACTGTGTCAGTTGCCCATCTGTGAAATAGAGTAACTTTACCATACTAACTCTAAGATTGGAGGAACCTGGGCCAGGTGATCCCCTGAAATTCCTTTCAGCTGTGTCATCCATGTCATTAGCAAGTGTTTTGAATGCTAGAATGTGTTCTGTCTTACATTCTTCCCGGTTGTTTTTCAGATCTAAGAATTCTCATGCCCAGCAACATAATTATTTGTATCAATGAGTACATAGTATTGTATTTTATTGAGCTTAGCTTCAAACTTATATCCCTTTTCTCTGTCCTCAATATGAAAGCAAGATTGTAGCTTCCTTGTTCTTCTAGTTTATTGCTTTGCTCTTCCTTCCTGATTGTGCACAACCACAAATATTACAAAATCAGTCACATGGCATATTCTGTATATTGCTGTGCCCCAACTCTAGTTGGAAAGAATTAAATAGAGATGCTTGGAAGTTTGGGGGCAAAGAGCTCTGGTGTTTTGTTTATTCTGTGCTCTTGCATGGAAAGCAGTTTCAGAATTCATCAGGGCAGCCAGGTGCTTGGTTAGGGATCTGCACCATAACTGTAATTAATCAGAGCCACTGACTGTTCCCTCTTACCAGCCACTTACTTTCCTCAGCAGCTCTTACTCTTTTCCTACCAGGGGTTCATAAACATTCATCTCCAGAGGACACTGAGAAATCCTTAAAACAGCGCTTTCCATAAAAAATTCAGTAGAATTAAAACTATTATATTTTTGCATTTGTTCTATTAGATTTTTTAAATTAATTTTTTATTGGTTTTTATTGGATTTATTCTTATTTCTTTAATTCACCTACATGTTAGCTGTGTTTGCTGGTTATATAAGACTACTGAAAAATACTCCTTGGAGTGCAGTCATCCTAAACCGACAGCAAGGAAAAAAGCAGAGTGAAGTAAACAAGATTTGTTTTTAAAAGTCGTTAATATTGTGAGATCCAGTCATGGGGAGCAATGATGAAGTTTCATACTTCTGAGCCAAAATATATACATGTTCAGATTAATATTCTTGTCTGTGAATATGACTGAATTTATGAGAAGAGACTTTTATGAAATCTGGCTAACACATTTCTAAGTGTTGAAAACAATGTGAATAAATGAAAGGACAGTCAAATTCAAGTTTGGTATTGAATCACTGGTCCTGAATCACTGCAGTTGAGCCAGGAGAACTGATTGAATTCTTAGAATAGTAAAGATGCTTAAAAATCTATACTTCAATTTTCTTACTGTATAAAGGAGCCTAACAGTACATGCCTTCCCTCCACCCCTGGAAATAGTGTGAAAAGTCTCTAAAGCATTTGAAGAGCTTGAAACAGTATGCTTCATAGGCAAGGTAGCTGTTATTTCTAGGCCTGAACATTTAGAGTTTCTAAGCATTTCCAGATCTGCATATACGGATTGTTTACAGAGGCATTTGCTGAATTTAAGCACGTTTTCAAAGCCTATACAATAATTTGGTCATATCTGCATACATTTAACAACCAATAAAAATGGAATTTAATCCTCTAGTGAAATAGCTGCCCTAATAACCCCTCAGGTTTTTTTTTACCAAAAAGCTTTTTTTGTCAGGTGAACCAGTGAGCTGGGAGATTTCTGAGGTCACTACTTTGTTTGGATTGTAACTCTATCTTCTCCTTCTTTCTAGGCCATGGCTGTTATCTTCTCAAATTTTAGCATTATAACAACAGCTCTTCTATTCAGGATAGTGCTGAAGTAAGTAACTTGCTCTGAAAGCATATATCATACTTTAAAATGGCACAGCCTTATTTCAGATGATATACCCAGAGCTCTGAGCCCTCTGAATCCCAGGGCCGGGATTTTATTCCTAACTGGCTTTGTTTTTTGGACAAATTGTTTAACCCATCCAAAAAGCAGCTCCAGTACTGCTGGCCCATCTAAATCTTTGCAACTAGATATATGAAAAGTTTTTTCTTAGCATCTCAAAAAAAATAATAAATAAATAATTGACCAGCTTATTTTAATTTTTAGTGCCAAATTAAAGAATTCATGAGCGCTTTTTTTTCCCCCCAGAATCTCTGTACTTTACTAGGGAACCAAGAAGTTCCTAAATATTGTTAATGCATTTGTTATTTGTAGTTTCGAGAGGATGAAGAGTGGCAAATTCGTTATTAAACTGTTTGTTTGAAACGAGTACATGATTTAAGCTCTGATTGGCAGAGGATTTGCATGTGGAGTCTAGTGAAAATTATAATTAATAAGAATGATAGATTTTTAAATTTTGAAAATGCTGTCATCAGTGTTTCCTATCTCCAGGAAGATCTCTGAATAAAATAAACATTTGTAAGTAAACAGGCTCTGCTGCCTAGCACAGACCAGACTGTTCTAAGGTGTAATGGGATCTGGGTATTAACTCCAGTTTGTTACTTGATGATGATAAAAATAAAATTAACTTCTTGTTATATTTGTTGTGATTTTCTTTTTTCTTTTGCATTCACTTCCCCTTTTAATTTCTTATTTCTCAATGTGCCATGTCATAGTATGTGCTTTCATAATTTACGTGTACAACAGGGTGAGTGGCTTAGTACATATGCACTCAGTAAATATTTATTGAATCCATGTTGGGTTCAGTACATTACTTAAATGGAGTTCTTGAAAGACTTTCTATTACCCTGAGGAAAGCATTCAATTTAACAGCTCATGTGAGAGATAAGGAAAAAGAACATGAACATTACATTTCGTCCAGGTTAAAAGTTAGAGTGCACTGAAATTTGCTTTTGCATCAGGTTCTTCATTTGGTTTATGAGTTGTGACAATAATTTAACTAGAAAGTTAAAGAAAGCTAATTCCAAAAATGTTTTGAAGTCTTTAAAATCAACATAAAAGTTACTTTATAGGATAAAAAATTGACTTCTGAGAAATTTTATATAAACAGTAATATCTTTATATTGATTTCTGGGTAAAATTGGAGGTACATGTCCACAGAGGAATAAAATTTTCCCTGCCACATAATAAAAGTTTCATTATTTGATAAGGAAGTCTCACAAAGGGTCTCAAAAACTAGTTTTTTATTTTTAAGTAAATTTTTTTTTTTCCCGTGAAATGACATTTACGGCTACACGTGGTATTATACTTACATAATGCAATACATAGGTATTGTGTCAAAATTACATCAAGTTAAAATTGAATTTGCGAATGCAAAAATGTATAAAATATATATTGCCAGGCTTGGAATTGGCCCATAGCTCTAGTTGTGCCCTTAATTGTGTATGGTATTTTTTTTATTTTTGTTTGTTCATCTGTTTTAATTTACTCCAAAGCATGAGCTATGGCGCAGAGGTCGAGCTGAGGGACCACTCAGAAAGGCCATATCCAGGGCTGGCCTGACGGGTTTGCAGGCGACAGGGTGGGTAGGCTTTCAGCTGGACAGAAGATAACCCAGTAAGGACTCCTTAGAGCCAAGGGCTGGTCCAAGGGCCAACCTGAGGGCCTTTCCCCTAACTAGACTTAATCCCACAATAACCCCAGGAGGCAGGAGCTACTACTGTCCCTCTTCATCAGTAGTTATCCCAAGCTGAGTCTGAGCCCACAGCACAGAGCTACCAGCATTTAGGTGGCTTTGACCAGAGGGAATGGAGCATGTGGGGCAGCAGGGTTAGAGGCAGAGAGACCAACCCAAAGTGAACTGCCCCTGTCAGGGGTGGAGAGAGAGCTAGCATGTGGGCAGAGATGGCCCTCTTAAAAATTTTAAGCACTTAACTATTTGTATTAAGAAAGTTAGCTCTTAGTGTAACCAAATCTAAATCTAATTACACTATAAACATAAAATGTTTGCTTTTATTACTATTAATTATAACATTATGCTGTTGCTAGTTTTAATAATAACTAATGTTATGAACTAAAGTTCCAAAAAACCTTTTCACTAATTTTACCTCTTTATATTCAGAGCAGTAATATTCTTAGACATGTATTTGCTTTGTTGTTAGTATCCCTCTGTTTTGAATCCTTCAAGGTTAATTAAGCAGACAATGGAATCACTGTGTTTGTATTGCTTTTGCAGGCACTAATTTAGCTCCTGGAGGGGGTTTTAATTTGACTGATTCACAAATCAGCACTGGAGCTACTCTTAATATTGCTAAAAGAATATATCTACTACTGTTTTTATGAGAATGTCTTCCAAGTACTGCTTTATTTATTACATTTTTCTTTTTTTAAATTGTGTATTTTTTATTACATTTTAAGTCAATTTTGTTCTATTTTGATCTTTTGTCATTGGTGGCATATGTTGTTTGGTTTTCCATATTCAGTCTACTCTTTGTGAACCATTTAACGTTCTTTTGCCGTTCGTTAGCAATAAAATTTTGACCCAGGAGTAGCAACTTGAGTCTTACTACATATTCTTAATGTGTTTGCCATAAATAACTCATTTTACATTTAGAATTTTTAAAATTTAAATTCAGTTAATTAACATATAGTGCATTATTAGTTTCAGAGGTAGAGTTCAAGTTGTATATAATACCCAGTGCTCATTATATCATGTACTCTCCTTAATGTCCATTACCCTGTTGGGCCATTCCCCCAACCCCCTACATTTAGAATATTAAAACTGTTGTCTTATACTTGACTCTAGCAGAGCCATCAAATACCTTTCTCATACAGATAAAGAGTATAAAGCTATACAGGTAAGGAAAAAAAAGTCCAGTGACTAAAGCAAGAATTAGTTGGAAGTATTTGAAAGTGGTAAAAAGAAAAATAGCACCAATCAAATGCCTTACTGGATGTTCTAGAGAAACCCCATGTGAATATGTAGATTGGTTTTTCAAAGTGTAGCCAGTGGTCCACAATGGAAACTGGTGGCAGACATTATGCCTCAGAGCCTTACTGGTTTGCTCTTAAGTCTTGGCAAATTTGTATTATCTTGTTTAATTAGATTTTAGGAAAAGTAGTCTCAACCTGAACATAGAGATCTGGGGGCAAAAGATAACCAAACTAGCACTTTTATCTAAAAAATGTGTATAATTTTCTCTGATATCTTCAAAAGGAAGCTGTTGAGAAAAAAACAATCAGTGAAAAACATTTTTGATAGGAATTGCATTAAATGTGTAGATTGCTTTAGGTAGCATAGACATTTTCACAATATTTATTCTTCCAATCCAGGAGCATGGAACATTTTTCCATTTCTTTGTGTCTTCCTCAATTTCTTTCATGAGTACTTTATAGTTTTCAGAGTATAGATTCTGTGTCTCTTTGGTTAGGTTTATTCCTAGGTATCTTATGGTTTTGGATGCAATTGTAAATGGGATTGACTCCTTAATATCTCTTTCTTCTGTCTTGCTGATGGTGTAGAGAAATGCAACTGATTTCTGTGCATTGATTTTATATCCTGACACTTTACTGAATTCCTGTATAAGTTCTAGCAGTTTTGGAGTGGAGTCTTTTGGGTTTTCCACATATAGTATCATATCATCTGCAAAGAGTGATAATTTGACTTCTTCTTTGCCGATTTGGATGCCTTTAATTTCCTTTTGTTGTCTGATTGCTGAGGCTAGGACCTCTAGTACTATGTTGAATAGCAGTGGTGATAATGGACATCCCTGCCGTGTTCCTAACCTTAGTGGAAAAGCTTTCAGTTTTTCTCCATTGAGAATGATATTTGCGGTGGGTTTTTCATAGATGGCTTTGATGATATTGAGGTATGTGCCCTCTATCCCTACACTTTGAAGAGTTTTGATCAGGAAGGGATGCTGTACTTTGTCAAATGCTTTTTCAGCATCTACTGAGAGTATCATATGGTTCTTGTTCTTTCTTTTATTGATGTGTTGTATCACATTGACTGATTTGCGGATGTTGAACCAACCTTGCAGCCCTGGAATAAATCCCACTTGGTCGTGGTGAATAATCTTTTTAATGTACTGTTGAATCCTATTGGCTAGTATTTTGTTGAGTATTTTCGCATCTGTGTTCATCAAGGATATCGGTCTATAGCTCTCTTTTTTGGTGGGATCCTTGTCTGGTTTTGGGATCAAGGTGATGCTGGCCTCATAAAATGAGTTTGGAAGTTTTCCTTCCATTTCTATTTTTTGGAACAGTTTCAGGAGAATAGGAATTAGTTCTTCTTTAAATGTTTGGTAGAATTCCCCCGGGAAGCCGTCTGGCCCTGGGCTTTTGTTTGTTTGGAGATTTTTAATGACTGTTTCAATCTCCTTACTGGTTATGGGTCTGTTCAGGCTTTCTATTTCTTCCTGGTTCAGTTGTGGTAGTTTATATGTTTCTAGGAATGCATCCATTTCTTCCAGATTGTCAAATTTATTGCCGTAGAGTTGCTCATAGTATGTTCTTATAATAGTTTGTATTTCTTTGGTGTTAGTTGTGATCTCTCCTCTTTCATTCATGATTTTATTTATTTGGGTCCTTTCTCTTTTCTTTTTGATAAGTCGGGCCAGGGGTTTATCAATTTTATTAATTCTTTCAAAGTACCATCCATCTTTTTCAAAGAAATGGAACAAATAATGCTAAAATTTATATGGAACCAGAAAAGACCTCGAATAGCCAAAGGGATATTGAAAAAGAAAGCCAACGTTGGTGGCATCACAATTCCGGACTTCAAGCTCTATTACAAAGCTGTCATCATCAAGACAGCATGGTACTGGCACAAAAACAGACACATAGATCAATGGAACAGAATAGAGAGCCCAGAAATAGACCCTCAACTCTATGGTCAACTCATCTTCGACAAAGCAGGAAAGAATGTCCAATGGAAAAAAGACAGCCTCTTCAATAAATGGTGCTGGGAAAATTGGACAGCCACATGCAGAAAAATGAAATTGGACCATTTCCTTACACCACACACAAAAATAGACTCAAAATGGATGAAGGACCTCAATGTGCGAAAGGAATCCATCAAAATCCTTGAGAACACAGGCAGCAACCTCTTCGACCTCTGCCGCAGCAACATCTTCCTAGGAACAACGCAAAAGGCAAGGGAAGCAAGGGAAAAAATGAACTATTGGGATTTCATCAAGATCAAAAGCTTTTGCACAGCAAAGGAAACAGTTAACAAAATCAAAAGACAACTGACAGAATGGGAGAAGATATTTGCAAATGACATATCAGATAAAGGACTAGTGTCCAGAATCTATAAAGAACTTAGCAAACTCAACACCCAAAGAACAAATAATCCAATCAAGAAATGGGCAGAGGACATGAACAGACATTTCTGCAAAGAAGACATCCAGATGGCCAACAGACACATGAAAAAGTGCTCCATATCACTCGGCATCAGGGAAATACAAATCAAAACCACAATGCGATATCACCTCACACCAGTCAGAATGGCTAAAATCAACAAGTCAGGAAATGACAGATGCTGGCGAGGATGCGGAGAAAGGGGAACCCTCCTACACTGTTGGTGGGAATGCAAGCTGGTGCAGCCACTCTGGAAAACAGCATGGAGGTTCCTCAGAATGTTGAAAATAGAACTGCCCTATGACCCAGCAATTGCACTATTGGGTATTTACCCTAAAGATACAAATGTAGTGATCCAAAGGGGCACATGCACCCGAATGTTTATAGCAGCAATGTCCACAATAGCCAAACTATGGAAAGAACCTAGATGTCCATCCACAGATGAATGGATCAAGAAGATGTGGTATATATACACAATGGAATACTATGCAGCCATCAAAAGAAATGAAATCTTGCCATTTGCGACAACATGGATGGAACTAGAGTGTATCATGCTTAGCGAAATAAGTCAAGCAGAGAAAGACAACTATCATATGATCTCCCTGATATGAGGAAGTGGTGATGCAACATGGAGGCTTAAGTGGGTAGGAGAAGAATCAATGAAACAAGATGGGATTGGGAGGGAGACAAACCATAAGTGACTCTTAATCTCACAAAACAAACTGAGGGTTGCTGGGGGGAGGGGGTTTGGGAGAAGGGGGTGGGATTATGGACATTGGGGAGGGTATGTGCTTTGGTGAGTGCTGTGAAGTGTGTAAACCTGGTGATTCACAGACCTGTACCCCTGGGGATAAAAATATATGTTTATAAAAAATAAAAAAAAATAAAAATAAAGAAATAATAAAATGAAAAAAAAAAGAAAAACATTTTTGACACATGAGGGTGTCTTAGAAGAAAAAAAAGTGCGCCTCACTGGTACAAGCATTTCTTCAAAATCATTCACTTGATAATTCTTTTTTATAATTTCCTGTTATAAATATGCCACTGGTCACTTTCTGTGTAACTAAGAAATGTTTTATGTACAATTTTTTTTTTAAGTCCTGTGTCTTTCCACTTGATTTTATTTTCATGTTCTTCTCTGTTTTACTACCACAAAGTATGGTAGAGATGCTCTTATCTGATGCAATTTGGACTTCATTGTTATTGGGAAAACTCAGAGTGGTGAATCATTTAAAGAAAAACCCATACTTTAAACAGCTTAAGATGTGTAAATGTCCATTCACCAGTGTTTTGAAGAGCTCAGGCCTTTCCTTTGAAATGTGTGGGATTTGCTGATGAGAAGTCTTTTTTTGGCTTTGTTCTTGAAGCTACATTGATTATGCATCATGCTTGCTTTCTGATTTTAGTTTCTTAAAGTAGAGTTAGTTCTTAAGAATACTTTTAAAGTAGATTATTATAGATTTTTGTTATTTAATTCCTAATATTATAATTAGCTCCTCTGTACCCAGTTTGAGTAATTTGCCTTTAATTAATCTTTCAGAGCTTTCAACTTTTCATAAAAAAGCAACCCTTTTCTTCTGTTCATAATTTGTCATTTATGTAATCATTAAATATCTAATTACAATAATGAAGTCACCTGGCAAACACACAGTTAGGAACAGAGACTCTTTGTGAGCAAGAATTCATTTGGAAGCAGAAGCCCTGAGGTAGAGTGTCCTTCTAGCGGTAAGCGTTCAGCTCTGATCCGCAATCCGAATGATTTGTTTACTGGGGCAGTAGAGAGATCAGTTAGGTGAATTTCTACTGTTGTATTCATGAAACTGTGAGAGGCAAACTCATGCACAGTCATTTATAAGAGCACCTATCCTCAGCTGACTTTATGGGATAATTTATTTAGCTTTATTTTCTTTGCTGAAAATCTACCATTTCCAGCCTAACCCCTTAATAACATTTACCTTCTAGAACATTACCTTGAATGAGCAATATTTTCAGTGGTACCGATTAACTTGTTTAAGGGTTTGTTTAATTAGGCTCTTTTTTTCTCAATGTCAGTGGAAAAACTATAGCTGTTGGGATTGAAAACCTTTAAAGGAATTATAGATTATATTATATAATATATATATTATATATTATATATTATTATATATATTATATATATTATATATTATATAAAAATATATATTTGCCTTGATTTCCAATAATCGGTTATAAATAGGGCATATACTTTTCATCTATCTTTTCTGAGTCCAATCAATTTACTTTCTACCACTTGCTGTGTACCATCTACACCTTTAGAAACTTATGAGATTAGTACACAGTTTCTGACTTTGTGGTTTAGAGCTATGCTAGAGTCATAACTAAGTGCTAGATCTGGATATTTTAAAGTACATACATGAGAAGACATGATAGTGTGCACATGTATGCTGCTATCTAGGCTGGTCTGTGCACATATCAGTTTCAATTAATGAAGCTCTGTGGAAGCATTGGTGAAATCAGACACCTCTTCCTATGTATGCACCTTGGGAATTCATTATACTTGAACATTGTACTTAAGAGGTGCATAGGTCCAAAAGGAAGACATTCAAACCATGGCTCAGATCCTTTCCTCTCCCTTCTCCTTTCCTTTCCTTCTTTCTTCCCCTCCCCTCCCCTCCCCCACCTTCCTCCCTCTCTCTCTCTCTCTTTCTTTCTTGATTTCATTTGAGAGAGAGAGAAAGGGAGAGCACAGAGTGAGAGGGAGAAACAGACTTCTGCTGCACAGAGAGCCGGATGCAGGACCAGATCCCAGGACCCCAGGACCAGATCACAACCTGAGCCTAAGGCAGCCATTTAACTGACTCAGTCACACAGGCTCTCCGCCTTCCTTGCTCTTTCATAAATATGTGACCTTAGGGAAGTCTGTTAACCTCTCAGAGCACTGTTTCCTTCCTTATAAGAGAAACTGACCCATAGTAGGTGTCCAGTAAATGCTCCAAAGTTCTTATAAATTCCATTTCTTACCTGTTGCTTTACACTTATTTATTTGTTTATATGTCTGTGTGTGTGTGTGTGTGTGCATGTGTGTTCCCTCTTCATCTAACTAATTGATCTTTAAACTTGAAGATTCTGTTCCCCTTCAGATCTCCGTATCTACCCCAACCTGAATCAGCTGCCCCTCACCCTAGTCAACATTGTACATTCTTACTGCCTTTGTATAGTTTCCTCCCTCTCCCTGGATATATTGGCAAATGCCATTTCACATGGCAAATGTCAGTTTATTTTTCATCTTTCACCTCGAGTGCTATTTTTTCTTTGAAATAATATCTGACTCCACTTACAGACTCAAGGTTTCCTTCCTTTTTGTGCCTCAGTTGTTCTGTGTATCACCTGTCACACATTATGTTTTGCATTGTTTAGTTTCAAGGCTCTTCCCTTATTAAAGTGTAAATTCCTTGGAGATGGAGATCAAGTCTTATCTCCCAGGCTTATAGTAGCCTGGCACACAGTAGCTGCTTATTTAAATGTCTGTTGAACTGAAAGAATCCACAAAACAGATTGACAATAAAGCATGTCTTCTTTTCTTTTTAATGTTATCTCTCTTTTTTTAAATTAACATGTAATGTATTATTTGTTTCAGCGGTACACGTTTGTGATTTCAGTCTTAATTCATAGTGCTCACCATAGCACATACCCTTCCCAATGTCCATCACATCCATCCCATCACAGCCATCCCATCCCCCCACCCCCCTGCACTCCAGCAACCCTCAGTTTATTTCCTGAGTTGAGCAGTCTCTTATGGTTTGTCTCCTTCTCTGGTTTTATCTTGTTTCATTTTTCCTTCCCTTCCCCTATGATTCCTCTGTCTTGTTTCTCAAATTCCTCGTGTCAGTGAGATCATGTGATACTGTCTTTCTCTGACTGACTTACTTCACTTAGCATAATACCCTCTAGTTCCATCCACATCATTGTAAATGGGAAGATTTTGTGGTTTTTGATGGCTGCATAGTATTCCATTGTGTGTGTGTGTGTACCTATATACACACCACATCTTCTTTATCCATTCATCTGTTGATGGACATCTGGGCTCTTTCCATAGTTTGGCTATTGTGGACATTGCTGCTATAAACATTGGGGAACACGTGCCCCTTTAGATCACTACATTTGTATTTTGGGGGTAAATACCCTCTAGTGCAATCGCCAGGTCATAGAGTAGCTCTATTTTCATACAACTTTGTGGTTAGGCAAAATAAGTAAAGAAATAAAGCATTGTTAAGACTTCATAAACTGAGACTACTAAGTTTTTTTTTTTTTCCTTACTGTCCCAAACAGTAGTTTACTATAAAATTTTTTATGATTAGGCCACAGATCTAGGAGCAGGCTCCCTCCTTAAATCTTTTTTTGGGTCATGAACACCTTTGAAATTTGACAGCTTTGAAGGGTCTTGTGTGATTGATGTGGGCAGGGCCGAGAATTCACCTATATAGAAGATTCCTACTGCAAGGATTCATGGATTTCTATAGCTCCAAATTGAGGAAATCAAGTTGAGACTTTCTGCCATACTTACTTCATAGCAAAGTAAAAATCATTGTTACAAAGGTCTAATCAGTTCTGGAGGTAAAAAGATTTAGTTAAATCTAAAGTTAAAAGGATTCTTAAGAATGAGAAATGACTGACATTAAGGGACAATCTATTACAAAGGTGAATAAAAATATCACACTTAAGATGCAGAGACACGAACAGGTTTCCTTTGAACTTGAATTGGGAATGCTGGCAAAAACTGGGCACAGTTTATTCTACCAAGTACTTAAGTATCTGCATTTTCAGTAGAAACAGTCACTGTGGGAAAGGAGTTGCGGGGGAGTAGTAGTAAAATCTCGTTTTTCCTCTGAACAGGAGGCATCTAAACTGGATACAATGGGCTTCCCTCCTGATTCTGTTCTTGTCTATTGTGGCCCTCACTGCTGGGACTGAAACTTCACAGCGTAACCTGCCGGGACATGGATTTCATCATGATGCCTTCTTCAGCCCATCCAATGCCTGCCTCCTTTTCAGAAGCGAGTGTCCCAGCACAGGCAACTGCACAGTAAAGGCGTGGACTTTCCCTGAAGCTAAGTGGAACACCACAGCCATGGTTTTCAGTCACATCCATCTTGGCTTGGGCCATGTGCTTATTATAGTCCAGTGTTTTATTTCTTCAATGGCCAATATCTATAATGAAAAGATACTGAAGGAAGGGAGCCAGCTGTCTGAAAGCATCTTCATACAGAACAGCAAACTCTATTTCTTTGGCATTCTTTTTAATGGATTGACACTGGGCCTTCAGAGCAGTAACCGTGATCAGATTAAGAACTGTGGGGTCTTCTATGGCCACAATGTGTTTTCAGTTGCTCTCATTTTTGTGACTGCATTCCAGGGTCTCTCAGTGGCTTTTATTCTCAAGTTCCTGGATAACATGTTCCACGTCTTGATGGCCCAGGTCACCACTGTCATCATCACAACAGTGTCTGTCCTGGTCTTTGACTTCAGGCCCTCCCTGCAGTTTTTCTTAGAAGCACCCTCAGTTCTTCTCTCCATATTTATTTACAAAGCCAGCAAGCCTCCAGGTCTGGAGTACACACCTAGGCAAGAAAGAGTCCGGGATCTAAGTGGCAGTCTCTGGGAGCGCTCCAGTGGGGTAAGTTTGTCAGGATACTGCCTTTTGCCTGTTCTTCCCAAATTCAGCACCCGGTTATACAAGAAAAGAAATTGGTCACTTGCTCATTTTTCAAAGGGTGTTTTGGATTTCTGTGACTTTTAAAAATTATTCAACAAACGTTCACTGGACTTAGGTGTGCAAGGGCTTGTGAGAATGCTGTAAGGGTCAAGAAAAAGTATAAATCACAGTCTTGAGGACTTTATGTGTTAGTTGTATCTTAGAATGTTCTAGTGCCACAGAGCTGGGAGATGTGCCACAGGTTATCTTCTCCAGTCTTTATAGGTTGGCAGATGAATAAACAGTCAGACTAAGTGGATTATAGATGGTACATTAAAAAACAAAACAAAACTATACTAAACCCATGAGGCCTGACTCCTAGTCCATAAGAAAAGTTGGTCTTTGACATTAGTTGCATCTTGTTAAATCTAAGTGGAAGTTCTGCCTCCTTGATTTTCCCTGGGTTATTCATGAACCTCAATGTGCCAGAAGGGCAGGCCTTATCTTGTTAAGGTGATTTTCAAAAGGATCTTCATAAGTAAGAGAAAAATATCTTCTAGTATTCTGCCAGTTGCTTATAATTCTTCTAGGAAGATCTGTCAGTCATGGTATTAGCAGATTAATAATGGTCTTTTGGAGATTGAAGTCAGGAGTTAAGTATATGTTTAAAGGACGAAATAAGCTCCTCTAACTTTAAATTTACAGTTTTTATGAATACACAAAATATTAAGTACTTCACAAAATGAACATTTTACTCTCTGGGAAAATAACCTCTTGCCTATTAGTTCGTGGTGGAGCTTTCAGCAGTATAATGTCTCTGAAATAGTGACATAACAGACTCTTAAGATGAAAAAATTAGAAGGGTGGGTCCCAAATGCCCTGACCTCAGCCAGAGTACAGTTTCAAAAGTTCTGTATTCTTTTCCAATGGTCCAATAACACCGCTTGCCTTACTTTTTAGGTAAAATTTACCGATTTTAGGTAAGGGCCTAGTTCATACTTCTTTCTCCAACCACTAGCTGTTTCCCTTCAAGACCAGCAGAGGGTGCTCCATACTGCGTTCCGGTTGTTAGTTTTGAAATTCAAGTACTGAGATGGGGGTAGATCTTTTGTGATCTCATTAAGTGTCTAAAATTAGCTTTCCAAGAACATAAGTATTTATCTAATTTCATTTGACTAGATTATAGTCATGGTTTAATGAAATAACTAGTAATAATAATAAATAAATAGTAATCATTACAAATGCTACATTCCTAGTATTTTAAGTAATTACTGATTTCATATTTCCTTTTAGGATGGAGAAGAACTGGAAAGACTTACCAAACCAAAAAGTGATATTGAGTCAGATGAAGATACTTTCTAATTGGTATCCAAATGACTGGCAGCTCTCAAAAACCTTATTTTCGCATTTTCAGCATGTGTCCTATTTATCTTTTCACTTTGATAAACAAGAACATTTCTAAAGCATAATACTCTTTGCATATATCTAACCACTCCCTAAACAGTTTCATCCATGGCTTAGAGTACCCAAAGGCTAAAATGTTCTACAGAACTGACATGGGAGTAATAGTATGGAGACTGCATTAATGGTACTTGGTAAGTCGACAAGACACATTCCCAAGTTATTTTCCTTGTCTTCCAAAGTTCCAAAAAACTTGCAATAATCACTTTGGCTGTACCCTATAAATACACAAATAGTGATCAGTTTGCCATATATTAATAATTATGTAATTTCATTCTGCATGCTAAAGTCTTCCTGTATGTATTATTATAAATATCACCTAGGTTGTCCCTTGAATTCTGAAGCCCTGGAGGTACTCACTTTGCAGTTAAAAAGCAATGTGACTCTTTCTGAAAAGTTTGGTGGAAGGATCTTACCCTCTGGACCAAGACTGATTTGAGGGCAGTGTAGTTTGTACCAAATGTTTTTCCAAAGAAGCAATTTTTCAGAAAGAAAATGGTAGAATTTTTATTTTTAGAAATTCGTAGGGAATTTGAATTTAGTGATTATCTTTTGATGTTTTTCTACACGAGTAAGCTTCAGTTTACATAAAAGTTGGTTCCCAATTACCACAATTCTCACCTGGATTTTAAATCACTTTAAAGAAGCCATGGTGGATTTTTTCCTTCCTTGGTTTGGCCTCATTACTCTTGGATTATTAGATTTTAGAGAATCAATGAACCATTTCATTATATTAGTTATTAATTATAACTTATATAACTTGTTATATATATTACTGTCATACCCTATACGTAGGAATTGAGACATTGGCTTCAGAATCATAACAGACTATCAGTAAGACTGATGCCAGAGAGTTCCTTTTAAAAGGGTCACTTTGCAAACAAATGACTTTCACTGAAATGTGAATGGTATTACTCAGAAACAAGGAAACATCTTAATAAAGTACTACTGTAATAATATTGACAGTACAAGTGCATGATATTTTTTTGAGATATTTTTGCATGCAGCTAATTGAATGTGAGGTAGATAAGTCAGGTGATAGATAATTTAAAAGTGAGAAAACAGAAGTGACTTGCCCAAGGTCATGCAGCTGGATGGTGATAGGACAAGCCTAGCTCATAGGCCCGCATGTTTACAGAGCATTACACTGTAGATGTGAACTTTAAGGTGTCATTTTCATGCAGTCTGTACATCTCTTCTTTCTCCTAATTTTCATGCAATGAACATATGACAATACTGTGAATAATCCATCTGTGATATCTGGAATAATATGGCAGGCAAGAATTGGTGAAAATGTATAAATAAAATAATTATTAAACCTGTACCTTGAGTTTTCACTGTCATGTGAGGTGGGACATGGAGTTCTTTTTATTTTCATCTCAAAAAATGGAGTGAGGCAAGAAATCCAAACAACTTGTAAAACTTTTTTTTCCATAGATCTTGACTTCTGAAAATAGCAAAACTGAGAATTCATCTTATCATAGGTGTACCTCTCCATGTTGTGAACGAGGGAGATTATGTCATTATGGCTATTCATTTTAAAGGTAAGGAAATCAGGTATAGAAAGACCTCACTTCGGGGCATCTGGGTGGCTCAGTGGGTTAAGCCTCTGCATTTGACTCAGGTCATGATCTCAGGGTCCTGGGATGGAGCCCTGCATCGGACTCTCTGCTCAGCGGGGAGTCTGCTTCCCCCCTCTCTCTCTGCCTGCCTCTCCGTCTACTTGTGATCTCTCTCTCTCTCTCTCTCTGTCAAATAAACAAATAAAATTAAAAAAAAAATAAAGACCTCACTTTTAGAAAATACATAAATATACCTACCTTGTGGAATAGAAAAAATTACAACAATATCATTGACAAAGGTATTGCCTACATTAAATACATTACATTAAATTGGAGATTTCACCGGTTCAGAGCTTGATTTTCTTATTTACAACAACTTTGTTTGTAATTACAGCTTTACTTGCATTAACTGACCGATTAATAGGATACAGAAGGATGGAACTAAGATGTGAAGTTCCAGTGTGGATGCACTGTAGTACTTTGTGGGCACTAATGGTTTAAAAGGAGAATCACTGGAAGGTGAGAGGTCCAGAAACCATAGCTTATCATCCCAAGCGCTCTTGGCGCCAAGTGTATAATCTGGGGAGAAGAGTAATTGTCACGTGGAAAAAGTAGTCTTTCCTACTCTAAAGAACCAAATTACAGTGAAAGTAATAGGGTGATGGTTATTCTTTCCTTATAAGCAAGATGCTTCTAACAAATGATCCTTTTCAACAGTAGAAAAGGTCCTGAAGAGTGGTGGGGAGTAGTAGTGAGTTTTCGATCGCTGAAATTTTCAGGGAGAGATTGTACCATCAAGATGTTTTAGAAGATGTTCTTTGATTGGTGTAGAAGCTGACCTAAATGGTCTCTGAAGTCCCTTCCTGTTTTTCACTGTTCTAAGCAGTTATGACCTACAACTGATGTGGTGAATCTGCTAGCTTCATAATTTCTGAATAGCCTTTGGTTGGACCACAAGTGTGGCCTCCAGTGACCTGATTCCAGCTCTGTCACAGTCTCCGGGACCAAACTTAGGTCTCGCAGTGTGCCTAATCCTGAGGCGTAGCAGGACGTGGATGCTGCCTGTAGAGGGAAAGATGGCCTAGACCCAGGATCCCAAATACTTGGCCAACTGTGTCCTGCTTCTGTAGGTTTTCATGGTCCACAAGCAGAGGAGACTCCCAGCCAGATTCCTTTGTTTACAGCTCTAAGGCTCGCCTCTCCATCCCCATGTGGATGTTCTGTTGCATGTTAGTCCCATTGCTGCCTAATCTAGCTGGACTGGACTGTGGAGCTGCAGGGAACCCCTGCACTTTTGTGAACAGCCCAACAGGCTTGACATGACACAATCCTCCTCGGCTCCTTTCCTTTCAGTAAGTCCTGATATTTCCCACCAACTCTTACCACTCCACTGTGGAGAAGAGACAGAGAAAGCCAAACTCAAAGGAAAGACCGTGGCTTTCCTTCTCTAACACTTAAAGCTGACTTTATGAAATGGAATAATATATATTCCTCTTTTAAGAGAAAAAAAAAAGTGTTTTCTTCACAGATCTCAGTGCTGGCCTTTTTCTCCTTCACTGTTATTTAAACTCATCAAACATGAAGTATAAACTTCCTTGCTTATAGTTTTTATATGAAAACCAAAACACATTTGCAAATTAGAATAGAAATACAGCTATAAAAGCAATTAACTTCTGATTCAAATACGAATATAGTGAGCATGTGTTGTTTTGCTCAAATAAAATCACAATAAATCCCTTAACAGACCTGCAGAACATTTGCCCTCGCTTGCTATTTTATGTGCTTTAAGCACCATCCTGTCTCTGCCAAGATGACTGAAACTTGCTGACATTGCTAGTAATGCATTTAATCCTGCTGGGATTTATCAGCCCACATCCCTGACAATCCCGTACGGATGTGGTTTGGGTCAAGCTGCCAACTCCCACTGGCCTTGGTGCCTGGGAAAGATTTTTAAAACGTCAGCTTTATGTGTTCCCTAAAGTTCTGAAAGAACTCCCCAATAAAATTACCAAGGCTTGGTACTTTTTGAGTCCCCTATTCCCCCTATAACATTTTCTACTTATTCCTTGTCCTCCTCTGGGTCCTCTCTGTCACTTCGATTTTGCTAAAAAATCATCCAGATATTCAAATTTATTTGTGCAGTAATTTTTGAATCATTCTCAAAGTTATTTTAATTTTCTCCTGTTACTATAATTCTATTTTCTTAATGCTGTGTATGAATGGTTTTTCTATTCCTTTTAAAATAAGTTAATAAGCAGTTTCTGATTTTTATTTTATTGGCCTTTTGTGTTCCATTTTTCTAAGATTTGTCTTATGTTCTTCTTCCATCTTATGTATTTGAAATACATTTGTTTCCTTTCTTGTTTGTTAATGAACATTTTTGTAACCAGTAGGAATGTTTCCTGGAATCACGCCAATCCCCAAAGACTTTAAAATATGATGGTATCACTATTCTAACTAATCTGTTTTGAGTCAAAGACTGTGATATTGAGGCTTTTATTCATACTTTTGTTAATTTTTGCTTTTCATACACCTGATTAGAAAATGAGATCTTATTTTTTCTGTTGTTTGCATATTTTTATTGCATAATTTATCGTTTGGTCCTTTAATATGCAATAAATTTTTTGAGAAAGTTGATATTGGTTTGACATTTTGAACCATTGACATTTTGAACCATTGGTTTGACATTTGAGTCTGAAAGTTCCTTGCGATATTTGACACTTATTCTACTTAACTTTCTAATCTGTTTCATCACCAGTAATTACTTTTACATTTAAAAAAGCAAATTTAGAACCTTATTTATAGATTTATCAATTTGAAAAATTAAAATATAGTCATTGACTCCTTTCACCCAGTTTTTCCTAATAAACTTGAGAATTTTATCCCGGTCTGCTATATGGTATTTTGTCTACTCTAAGACTCCTCTATGTTTTCACATTACCATCTCTGTAACTGGAATGCCTTAAGCAATGGTAGGTTAAAATAGCTACTGTCTTGTGGCCTAATGATGAAGTTGTCTTTGCTTGCATGTGCAGGCGTCTGGTGTGACTGGACAAAGTTTCAGTCAACAAGCCACTTTAAAACCATTTGAAGAGAGGGGTGCCTGGGTGGCTCAGTCGGTTTGGTATCAACACTTGATTTTAACTAAGGTCATGATCTCAGTGTTGTGAGAGCAAGCCTGGTGTAGGGCTCTGTGCTGGGCGTGGAACTCATTAAGATTCTCTCTCTCCCTCTGCAACCCCCCGCACCCCCCTAAAAAAAAAAATCAAACCATTTGAGGAGAGGGCAAGAGTCCTGGTTGTTGTCTGAAAAATCTTCCAATGAGACCTCCTGGTAAGATCAGGAACATGCCAGGATTACATTTTACAAAATGGGTGTCAATAGCTTGAAAGTTTTTGAAAACCCTGGAGACAGAGAAACTGAAGAAATCCTACATCATCATCAGTTCTTCAAGGGCCCAGAGAACTCTGGAAAACCTCAAACATCTGTAGCTCTCTGTCAGAAAGTGACTTAAAAGATTTTAGGCTCAAAATGGGAAGATGTTTTAGAAATAGCTTAATTTATTTAAGTTTCAGTTTCCCTTTTTATGTAACCAGAAAATGGTACATATGTCTTTAAGAGCTCTTTAAAGAAATGTAAAGTAAAAATTCTAAGTCATGAAAAGTAGTATGTTTCATTGACAGTGTGTTCTCTTGTGGGGCATAAAATAGTGATTGATTCCTTTTGAAATTAAGGTCATAGGCATGGTGAAATTTGGAAGTTCATTCAATTTTTTTTTTTTAAGATTTTTTATTTATTTGACAGACAGCGATCACAAGCAGGCAGAGAGGCAGGCAGAGAGGCAGGCAGAGAGAGAGGAAGGGAAGCAGGCTCCCTGCTGAGCAGAGAGCCTGATGTGGGGCTCAATCCCAGGACTCTGGGATCATGACCTGAGCTGAAGGCAGAGGCTTAACCCACTGAGCCACCCAGGTGCCCCCATTCAATTTTTTTGTTGTTGTTTTGTACCTTTTGTTTCAACAATTAATAGTATTCCCAATTATCACAGCTAATTAAGCTTAATTTGTTCATGACATAATTTCCTCATTCATAACTTTTTAATGCTAAGTTATCTCTCAGCTGGAAGCTGCCACGAAATAGATTTTTCTCTTCTGAAAGGCCTTTTGACTATACACTCCCTGAGGTTTGGGTTGTTTATTTCTTTTAACATCTAGCAATTATTTACTAACAGCACTTTTTCTAGTCACATTGCTCAAATAAGAATTACATTTTTTTTATTACTTTCTATGCTCATTTAACATAAATAGCATCTTGTCTGGAAAATATTTGAGTCACCCTTTTTTACTGTCAGAAATCTCTTTTTTATCATTTAGTGTTGCAAGAAGTTAAATGTTTCTTTCCCTGCTATTTTATTGTGTGTGGATGTGTGTTTGTGTATTTTTTTCTTCCTTTTATAGGTGAGCTGTTTTCTAAGCCCAAGTGATTGAATGCCTGTTGTATGGGTCCTTTCTTTAAGGTTTCTGTGTACTCATTTTTAAACTAAGTTTAACACTCTGAGTCAAATATTTGCCACAAAACGGCATAGGTAGAATCTCCTTTGCCTGATTGCTCTTTACCTGAATTCTAGGAAGCCAGGACTGTAGAAAATTATAATGAGGGAATTTTGTAGATGATACTCTCCTTCTATATTGGTTGAAACTTCTGCTTTTAGGGCTAGATCCACAAATACGGGGGCAAACAGTCTCCTCTATCTGTGAGAAGGAGGTGTCACTTGAGTTCTGGCTTATTCCTCTATCGTAGGTGGTACGTCCTACTTTGGTTACGAAGTCAGGTTAAGCAAAATGCCTTGAAAGTAGCACATAAATTTTCCCTACAGCTGTGAAATTTAATGCTAGAATTTTTATATCATATACTTCTATATCATATAATATTTTATATATTTATATATTTATATATTTTATATATTATATTTAATACCCTATTTACATCTACTATATGCTATATAAAATGCTATATTTTGTATATTTTATATATACACATATACATATACAAATACATACTTAAATATCTATAGACACATGCATACATACATATACACATACACACACCACCCTGCAAAGATTTCCCAAGTTCCTATATTTGAAAGGACTCACCAGAGTCCACAGAGTACACTCACTTTTATTTAAAGGCCAAGGATACAGTGCAATAAGAAAAGGAGAGCGTATTTTTGTGTGTGGTGTAAGGAAATGGTCCAATTTCATTTTTCTGCATGTGGCTGTCCAATTTTCCAAGCACCATTTAGTGAAGAGGCTGTCTTTTTTCCATTGGACATTCTTTCCTGCTTTGTCGAAGATTAGTTGGCCATAGAGTTGAGGGTCTATTTCTGGGCTCTCTATTCTGTTCCATTGATCTATATGTCTGTTTCTGTGCCAGTACCATGCTGTCTTGATGATGACAGCTTTGTAATAGAGCTTGAAGTCCGGAATTGTGATGCCACCAACGTTGGCTTTCTTTTTCAATATCCCTTTGGCTATTCGAGGTCTTTTCTGGTTCTATATAAATTTTAGCATTATTTGTTCCATTTCTTTGAAAAAGATGGATGGTACTTTGATAGGAATTGCATTAAATGTGTAGATTGCCATTTGCGACAACATGGATGGAACTAGAGCGTATCATGCTTAGCGAAATAAGTCAAGCGGAGAAAGACAACTATCATATGATCTCCCTGATATGAGGAAGTGGTGATGCAACATGGAGGCTTAAGTGGGTAGGAGAAGAATCAATGAAACAAGATGGGATTAGGAGGGAGACAAACCATAAGTGACTCTTAATCTCACAAAACAAACTGAGGGTTGCTGGGGGGAGGGGTTTTGGGAGAAGGGGGTGGGATTATGGACATTGGGGAGGGTATGTGCTTTGGTGAGTGCTGTGAAGTGTGTAAACCTGGTGATTCACAGACCTGTACCCCTGGGGATAAAAATATATGTTTATAAAAAATAAAAAATTAATAAAAAAAAAAGAAATTGTAATTCAAAAAAAAAGAAAAGGAGAGCGTAGACATTGGTGGTCCAAGAGAGAGCTCATGACTACGCTCTGCAGGGTTCTCATCTGTTCATACAGCCCACTCTGTCTCCACTGTCTCCTGCCTGAACTGCCAGGATCTGTGTGAGGAATCTTGACTTTGGGAAGCTCAAAGCAGGATTTTCCAGGATTTTTATGCTTCGCTGGCCATGTAATCAGCTGGATTTACTCAATCCTTAGGCCAGTTGGAAACCATCATTAAAGAAACTGACCCTAGGGATTACCAGAGTAGTTCCAGACTTTAAAGAGCACATCATAAATCCCACTCCTGTAATCTTGGCTGTGGGTCAAAAACCAGACATCCTTATCTCCCCAGAGATAAAGATGAAGCATTTCTAAGCCTCTCTGTAAACCAGCTCTGTTCGCCATTTATACACCCTCACCTCCAAACCTCCTTCCTCCAGTTAGGAAGCTAGGTGAGTCAGAAGGGGCACATTAGGAGGACACAGCCATGTCGCCTATCTTTGGCCTCTCAGACAGCTAGCTGACCCTTGTGTGGGCAATGGACGACAAGTGTATTCCTTATCTTTCCTCCTGCCATGTTTCCCCAAGTTCAGTATAGTAAATAGGTATGCATAACTCAAAGTTCATGCTATAAGAGTAAAGCCATTCTCTAGTTTCAATTTTGATGAAGTTTTCTCCTATAAATTCACTACTTTTTATTCATTTTGGTTATCTCAGGGAATGTGTGGTGTTTACAGATAAATTAATGCTGCCATCTTCTATAGACAACTTCATATCTAGACAACTTCTAAAATGTGGGAGAGGGAAGAAGTTCCCAGGAGAAGCAGTGCTTGCACTGTGAGTATCCAAAGCCCTTGACCATGGTGACAGTCAATATAAGGCACTTGCTCACATCATGTGGAGCTTGAAAGGAAGAACAATTTATAAATCTAGGCTCCAAAAGACTGAAGAACTATCACCACTCATCTCTCCTTGGTTCTCTCTGCACCCCTTACCCCTCACATGAGGACCCAATATTGGTTATTCATGCACAGTATTTCAGAATGGTGCATATGACTGTTCTCTACTAGTCTGTGAGCTTCTGTGCAGGGAAAAAAAAAATTTATTTTTGTTTATATTCCTGGTTTCTAGCAGACTACACAGAAAATAGTATAAATACAATGAATGTTTGAGTCATTATATAACTTGAGTCTAATCTATAAGTTAGTGTCTTGGATTAAGAACCAGAATGAGCAGATGGTTCTTTGCATACACAAGGCTTTCAGCTGTTGGGGATCAGGTCTTGCCAAATTTGGCAATATGCCAGCCTCTGCCTACCCTACACCACTTTGGCTCTCTAAAGAGTGCTCATCACAAAGAAGTAAGCTAAAGATAAAAAAGAGGACTGACGGAGACAAATGGCATGACAGTGAAGTCTGCAGAGGAATTTACTCTTTCTCTAACATTTTTGAAAAGTGAGGCTTCTTCTAGGGATTGGCAATCTTCCAGAAGTGGTTTGTTCCCTGCCTCTCTCCTTCAAGGATTTTCCTTTGCATTGTAGATATTCTTGGAAAGCACGGCACCTTTAGCCTATCAGTTATGCCTAATCAATTGTAGCCATCCCTAAGCCAGAATAGGTCATGAGAAAGTGGCTGGAAAAGGGAAAAGGGCCAGAAGAAAGGAAAAGGATCTTGTGGAAGAGATGGAAAGCCAAAGAAAATTTTGTGCAGGGTCAGTTTTAGCTACTTACAATCACCCTCTCTCTTCACCCTGTCACTATGAGTATCAACCCATAGACTAGAGGAATGGGGAATCACTCTTTTGCTTTCTAGAAGGAACATGCTATTATTTAAGATCTCTTCAGTCTGATCAGGGACGGCCCCATTTGTCCAATCTTCAGGATATGAGAGAGGTGATGCCTATGGTTGCCACATTAGGAAATTGTGTTAGAGAGCAAGGTTTTGCCTTGTTGGAGAGACTCCATCAGTGTTAAAGATGCTCAGTCTTTGCCAGCCTGAATGTCCTTGGAAGCTCCAGTCTGGCTCTATGGAGATAATGAGGATTACTGAGTTAGAGGTGATGAGCCCACTGGGTCCAGCTGCAGCAGAGCACCATGCTGGAAAGAAGTTATTCAATACATTTCTCCATTCCCAAAGGAACCTGGAACTGGTGTCTGAACTATGATGTTGCAGAAAATCTGAAGGGACCAAGGAATTTCAAGCGGCACATGGAAATCAGGGAAAATGCAGCTTTATTATCGATCACCGGCGGGCTCAGAGGGATCCTTTCCCAAAGGCTGAGCACCTGACTGGGATAGGGGTGAGTTTTTATGGTTACGGTGATGGGGGATGGGAACGGGATGTTTTCGTGGTCTCTCAAGGCCGAATGGCCCCTGCATGTGGAAGTATAATCGATGCGGAGAAAAAAAATAAAAAAATAAAAAATAAAAAATCTATGCGGAGGCGTCTCAGGAGAGTGGTAAATCATCCCAGGGGACTGTTTCTTTTTCTTTTCTTAATCAAACAGGACAGGCATCTGGTCTTTTTCTTCACCTCAGCAGGAGCAATGGAGAGCAGTGGACAGGAAGGGGGGAAAGGGCTGGGCCCCGGGAGTCTCTATCCGCCTTAGTGAAGTGCGGGTTCTCTATGAATTTAACATTAGTTCAACTAGAGGAAACCTCTGAGTTTAGCATCCTGCTCCCTACAGGCCAAGAAAGAGTCATAAATACCATAGAGTTAGACGATAACTTAGATATCTATTCCTACTCTCTCATTTTATAGATGAGCTGAGTCCCACAGGTAGAATGACTCATCTCAGGTCATACAGGTCGGTCTGTGGCAGAGTGAGGCCCAGCTCTTTTCCCAAGTCCGGTGGCCATTTTATGACTCCCTTGAATTCCACAACAACTGACCCTTTGCCTCTCACTGTCCTAACCTTGGTTCCTGAGTTCTTAAGAATATGTCCAAAACCAAGAGAAAGTTTGGCATTGGGACATTTGCACCAACTTTGAGAGAACTGAAGAGAAGTAGCATTTAACTGTGCTTCACTTTGTCATGGTGTTAAGAGTACTCATCAGGCACACCCCACTATCTGCACCCCCCAAATCACTAAGTACAGGGCCCCCAAGGTGGAAAAAGAAGGCAAGGAAAGCAATCCTGCAGGGAAAGGGGACTTAGTGGTGGCAGAAAAACAGACAGGGGTTCTTTTCAAGAGTCTTCTCTTCCGGAATTTCCATACATTATTGAACACTGAGACCATCCATCAGTGCTCATCGAGCCATTACTGCCTCTGGTTTTGAGCTGTTTTTATCACCAAGGCTCTAAAAGTTGAGACAGTGTGAACTTCAATGTTAACTCTACTCCAGAAAATGAGACCAACTGGGCTCTACCGATTCCACTGTCTGGACTGCCTGCTTCTGTCTCTGCCTCTGTGGAAGGATCTCTCTGCCCTGTGATTTCTCCAGTGAAAAATAATTCCTGGAAATTCATGAAAGTGAATTGCAACAACTAGCAACTTTGGCCTCCTCAGAGTCTTCCAGATTTCCCTCACTCTCCTGGGTGTTTTCTTTCTACATACTGTAATTCCATAATAATTCTCAAAAACTATGTCTTCTCTGTTGCTGTTGTTTGGAAGGAACATTAAAAAACAAACAATGAGGGGCACCTGGGTGGCTCAGTGGGTTAAAGCCTCTGCCTTCGGCTCAGGTCATGATCCCAGGGTCCTGGGATTGAGCCCCGCATCGGGCTCTCTGCTCAGCAGGGAGCCTGCTTCCTCCTCTCTCTCTCTGCCTGCCTCCCTGCCTACTTGTGATCTCTGTCTGTCAAATAAATAAATAAATTTAAAAAGATTTAAACAAACAAACAAATAAACAATGAGCAAAAAATACCCAGATTACAAATGACCCGACCTGGACTCCCAGAAGACAGAGATTCAGGTGATCTCATTCTCTAATCCTCCTGTTCAATTTTTCATTCTTTAATCCCCCTGTTTGTGTTTTTCCAGATTACAGGATTTGAGGACATTTACCAATAGCATTTTCCTCTACATGTGTCTCAGTCCCTTTGCTGAGCTATGGCTTATCTACATCACGGCAAATGATGATTCATGGCTTCTTGGCTCTACTCACAGGAGGAAAGAGAGTTCAGACACATTGCTAATTATTATTGCAGTGCCAGTGAAAAGTCATCTTGGGTTATGAAAAAGTGTTGTCTTTCTTTGGTTGTGGAAGCTAGAACCTTATTCATATTATCCTGTAAGTAAATTTTCTATTATCTGTTTGGTTTCCTTGGAAGATGAAACTCCCTCATTATTATAGTTCCTGAACTTGAGATTCTTTGGGCCTCTTACTTAGAAATTGTCCCTACATAATTTCAGAAGCAATGGTAATGAAATCCATTTTTTTTTTATTGGTGATTTTAAGCTATCCATCACCTTGGTAATTTAAGGGCAGTTACATCATCCTGGTTCTCCCACCAGCGCACTTTGTACAGCTGGTATAGACTGTTCTAAAAAGTGAGATGAAGAAAGCTTCTCATGTTGGAAGGGGGTGAGGATGGGAGCACAATGTACCCAATAAGGGAACTGTGTTCTAAAATCACTTGAACTCTCTGGACCTCAGTTGTCTATGAAACAGGTAAGAATGAATGTTCTTCATGGAGAACGAAGGGCAAAATGAGGCATTTCTCAAGTTTATTGAGCTACAAATTCCACTTTTACAATATAATTATGTATAACAAAGTCCAGAGGATATAAAAACAAATTTGCGCAAGTAGTTAAGATAAGTTAAGAGCTAATGTTCACATGTGGCTTGAATGCAGTTATTAATATCTATGCTTGTTAGAGTTAATAACCAATACAAAGATGATCTGGAGAACTAATGATTAATAAGAGGAGCAAAAAAATAAGCAGCCCCATTATCGATAGAGGCTGGCACCATTAGGATGCTAAAGGCCTGGGAATCAGACTGACTGCCCAGAGCAAGTTCACAGATATTTGTTGGTAGTATTACTTGGTGTTTGTTTGTTTGTTTGTTGAAAAAAAAAAGTAGGAAAGACAGCAGGGAAAGAGGGAGGGAGGAAAGGAGCATATTGAGTTTGAATTGCCATATCCTCTTTTTCAGGGATCAAGGTTGTATTTTGCTCTCCAGCTACACTTCTGTCCATTGTAACTCAGTAACATTTACCTCTGAAGACAAAAGAACCCTTGGATATAATCTCATTCTTTGTAGTTTTCTTTTATAAGATGCAAGTATGGTAATAGTTCTATTAATGAGTAAGTAGAGAGGTGCGAGGTGTGAAGGGTCACGTTTTTCCGTGCCAGCAATTCCATGGCACCTGCCCAAATTCCGAAAGTATCATCTCCAGCTGCAGTGCCAGATTCTGGTGATGATGTAGGGATTCCTTTTCCTGGCTCTCTGATCTAGCTCTGAAAAGACAATAAGATAAGAGAAACAGGGCAGGAAATGGTCATGATAGCAAAGCTGGGTTTGGTGCTTTTCCTGACTTTGGTGGCCAATACCACTGGATTCCAATGGTATCAAGCTTTGTGAAAGAAACTCACAATATAAAGCAGAGCCATCTCAATCATTTCTAGACTGACATTTCCAAAAGTGTTAAGAAGCTGTTTCCTCTGTTATATGTGTTCAGATGTTTCCTGAAAACATCTGCACTGTGATCTTTAGTTTTATCAGTTTTACTTACCGATGAATACTTTTAAAAAAGTAAATGAGAGGTGTAAATACTTTTATATAGAATTTCATATTCCAAATAGTATCTATCATATAAGAAGAGGGAATTATCCATTCAGCACCAGATCCCCTCCAGTTAGAGAACTGGAGCATTCTTTTAAACATCTTTATGATTTAAGGTTTTAATAATAACTCACGAGTAGGCAAAAGTTTGCTATTTATTTAATTTTGAAAGAACACATAAAGAAAAAGGCGGGGAATGTAGGCAGTGTGGAAAAACTCCTTCACATAGCTGGCCACTTGTGGCTTTAACAACTGCGGGGGGAAGTGGCTGGGGCTAAAGTTACGCATTTCTGTTCAGTAAGGGTATCCATGGTGGTAACTCTCATGATGACGGTAGTCATCCTGGTAACCATCCTGGTATCCTTGGTGGTAGCTATGGTAACCGTAGCCTGCGTACTCATCTTCTGGGCAGCGCATTCCCAGTGACTGCTGAATGGCCATTTCCTGTCTCCGGAGTTGCATGGAATCAATTAAATCATACACAATCACCATGGACCACATTGGGGAAGGATACCAGGATTTGACATTTCCATCTTTTCCAACAAGAAGCATGGAGAAGTACTCCGGGCTCACTTGAAAATAGTTCCGGATGTCTTTCACCAAATGGGCTGGTATGTCTTCTCGCTCCACAACAGAACTCCCTAGAACAGAGTTAGAAAAGTTGTTAGTGGATTGAACAGTCAGCCCTCAAGCAAAGATCAAAATGAGAAGAAATCACTATGAGAATAGGGAGAGGACCCATGAGTCCTTTGGTTCAGAATCCAATTAAAGAAAGTTGCTGTACTTTTTCCACTAGAAATTAAATGTCTCTGATGTTCTACAATATTATCAGTGTCAAACTTTGGGACATGTGATGTCTTTTTTATAGGAATGTTGCAAAATATAAAACCAGTCCTTTAATTTAATTCTGGCAAGATCAACTTCTTTCAAGTGTATCACGAACAAAGATTATATTGTTGATATTTCTAAGTTTATTTCCAATTAGCTTAGTTACTTCTTTGCAAATTTGGCTTTCCTTTTGATGCTTTTTTTAGAACAAAAATCTTATAACAAAAAAAATTTCTTAAAGGGGAAAATACCAATTACCTAAGATGTGGATACATGTATTTAAACTATTATGGGCAGTGAAAAGGGGGAGGGGGAGGAGGAGGGTACTGAAGCTTTCCGTGCCAAGGGGTTTATGCCACGATCTCTGGTGAAGATCTTGATCTTGCAAGGAAGAACTGATTTGCTTTCTGAAAACTCGAGTCACTAGTCGTCTACTTTCAGCTTCTCTGAGCCTTTCTGTACTGAGCCCATCTATTAAAAGGGGATTAGTAAGATACGATCCATGAGCTTCATAAAATTATTGTGAGAATTAAATGAGGTGGCATAGATAAAAATGCTTCGTAAATCATACAGTCCTATGCAGATAAACGGCATTATTCTAGCTAAGAAAATGGTTACTTTTACTGCCACTTACAATTTTCTATTAAAAACAATATTAATGATTGCACCCTAATTCCCATTTATGTGCACAGACACTCATGCGCACACACAAGGTGGATGAATTCAGTGAACTGCATTCACCTTAACGGTCCCTCACTGCTTGCCTACCGTTTAATATAATTTAATTTAATGTAACCGTAGTTCATAATGTTTTAAAAGAACAACACTTTACCATTAATTGGAAACAGTTCTAAAACTCCCCCAACTTCCTCTCCAACCCCTAAAAGTTTCAGAATGGTTATGTGGCGCAGACCTGGAAGGAGAAAGAAAACCATAACGTTGGTAAATCATCTTTTACCTTCAAAGGCCAATAGCTGACAATTAGGATTCTCTACATTAAAAAGAACATAACTTCATTAGGCAAAATACTCCATTTTTTTCTAGTAAAAGAGTCATTAAATAATTTTAAAACCTTGAAAAAGACCTAATTTCAGATTTAGGATTAATAACAGGGTCAGATATGGTTTTTTTGTTTTGTTTTGTTTTGCTCTGTTTGTAGATGGAAATAAAAGAATTTGCTCTTAAACTGTCGTTCTATTAAATAACAAACAAAAATGAAGCTGTCGGAACATTTAAATATCTGGGATGATCTGAGCTGATTCGAGTGCTGAGAAAAAGTCACGCCAGAGGTTATAACAGTTTAGGTGGATGATGTTTACTGGGCTAATTCAACTGTCTCTTGGAGAAAAAAGCAGAACCTATCCAGTGTGATTGTTAAAGGAATATTTCCAGCTTTCTTGCACAAAAATTTGTCAGTGAAAAGGGCAGGTTCTTACCACTGACTTAGAGGATTCAAAGGAGAAGCACTTAAGCACAGTGTGCTTCCTACCCACAGCTAAAGTTTCAGGAAAGGAGAGAAGGTCATGCCTTGGTAGCTTGTTGGAATTCTTTTGAGGATGAAGTGCACACCAAGAGATTCAGGAGAAAAAACACTGGAGGACAAGGGGGCTGCCAGTTCATCATATCAAGATTTCATATCATATCATTTCATATCATATCAAGACAAAATGTCAATCTATTCAGGGTCATAACTTGGGACTAATAATACGAATATCGATGGAGTCTATTGTTCAGAGGAGAAAACTGACAGTTGCCATGGCTTGAGGCTGTTTTAAGGAGGGGCTAAAATCCTAGCAAATGGCTATCCAAAAAAAAAAAAAAGTTTGTGGTCTTTGCTCTTCTCCCAGAGAAGTGAAGCATTCTGTTCTCAATGTCGTTGAATCATGTTTTCAAAAGGGAAGATCATGATTTAATTATTCCTGGAAAATAAGACTTGTTTACATTTCCTGTATATTGCAAAAGGGTTTGCTTGCACTAGTGTGATTTAAGTTCTGTGTGGAGAGATTAAATAAAACATCACCTAATAACTGTTCCAAAACTGTCTTTAGACAGCTGAAGTAAGCCATGATTTTATTTACATTCTTATTGTGAAGGGCTTTTAACCCTTCTGCCTTACCTAGCAACATTGGTGGCTACAAATAGTTTAAAATATATTTAAAATACAAAAAAACCCAAACTTGTATATTAATATAAGTCATTATTTATTAACTTTGATAGTAGGACTATACATTAAATACTCATGAATTTTCTAGTTGTTTTTACTGTTGTGAGCTTGTTGTCTACCTCTTTTGAGTTATTATTTTATATCTTAAAACTAAAATGTATTTAAATTTACAGATACTGAGTCATAGTAAAGATCCAGGCTCTGTTAATGCTTTACAAAACTTATACCTCCATTTTTTAAAATAAATTAAGCACGGTTTTATAACTAATAAATGATTCTTCTTCCTAGCAGAAGTATCAAAATAATGCTGATTCATCTGTAATCCAGTTAGAAATGGAATTTTTAAAGTCTGTGGCTTCTAGATACTCCCCCCTCCCACCAATGACTGTCAAAATTCTTCCTCTGTAGAAGTACATTTTAAATGAGATTTCAATTGTAAATTCCAGTTTTGAAACTGCCCTTAGCCCCTTGCTTCACCACTGATTTTAGTAGTAAGTTCTATGTACTATGCATTTTCCTTTGTATGCATCCTTATTCAAAATGATACTTTAGGTCACTAGGATAATAATTTTGGTAAAGAAAGCAAATGTTAATTTTTAAAACACTGAGTAGTTCACTACAAAAAAAATAATAAATAATAAACTATGTTTCTCTTTGACCTACTTGTCCTAAAATAAGATTCTGTTTGACAGATCTTGCTGTATTTTTTTTTTAAAGATTTCATTTATTTATTTGACAGACGGAGATCACAGAGAAGCAGGCAGAGAGAGAGGAGGAAGCAGGCTCCCTGCTGAGCAGAGAGCCCGATGCGGGGCTTGATCCAAGGACCCTGAGATCATGACCTGAGCCGAAGTCAGAGGCTTTTTTTTTTTTTTTAATTAAATTTATTTATTTTCAGCATAACAGTATTCATTGTTTTTTCACCACACCCAGTGCTCCATGCAATCCGTGCCCTCTCTAATACCCACCACCTGGTTCCCCAACCTCCCACCCCCCCGCCACTTCAAACCCCTCAGATTGTTTTTCAGAGTCCATAGTCTCTCAAAGGCAGAGGCTTTAATCCACTGAGCCACCCAGGTGCCCCCTTGCTGTATTTTCTCTCCAATTATAGATCAAAATCCTTTTTAAGGGAATAGCGATATAGTACAGTATGCTCCGTTAATATATTAATTCTCAAAGCCATTCCTGTTTTGCAGAAGACATTTAACCTATGGAGAATGACCCAGTGTTTATAGCTAAGTATTACCTAAGTAAATGATGATACCTAAGTTTTAGAATGTTGAGACAAATTTTAAAAAACAACAACAACAACAAAAACCCCAAATAAACCAGAGGGTACATAGTACAGATCACTAAAAGTAAAACAGCAGGTTTTTTCAAACACTTCAGTGAAGAACCCCAGAGAGGAGCATATTGAGGAAAAAAAAAAATAAAACAAAAACCCCAAAAAACCCTGCATTTGATGAAGGCTCCAGTCTGAAAGCAACTTTATGCTCAATACAACTGAGTAAGTGTCTGGGAATCTCCAGTCTGGACTGAGGAATATTTGGATGATCTAAGCTTCTATGTTCCATTTTAGAATTGACCAGGAAGAGGGTGGTATGGGAAAACAGTGATGACGAGGCTTCCCACTCACCAAAATTGCAGGCCTGGCCACTGAGGGCCGAGAGCTGTTGTGAATAGGCCCAGTCTTCATCATTAGGGGCAGAGATCACCAGCAACCGCCTCCTCCATCGGAACCTGGAAAAAACAGGAGGCCGTGATTACTGCTTCAAACAAGAGAGGCTAATGTAAGAAAGCAGTCACTTTGCCTGTCGGGGTTGCCTATGCCCAGAATAAAAAACACTGGCCCTTAGAAATATCTCATAGTTCCGCAAAGCCATTAAACTTCCTTTCCACATTTCTTGCAGTTTTTCTGTTATAACTTCATGGTCTGCCTACTGTGGCATTTGCATGAAGCATCAGGCATGAGTCTGGCCACCACACCCAGTAGGGTCACTTGGGGAGACATGAGGTCCTCAGATGCCATGAAGACTGGCCAAAATGGTATGTTATATAGTAACCACAGAAAGAGGGAATCAGAAGAACTGAAGAAAACTCAAGTTCTAATAGAGTTCACTAGGGCTTGGAGGGGGTCAAGAATCAAAGGTAGGGACAGAAATAGAGTAGAAAAAGAGAACTAAATTTAAAGTAGATGACAGTGACAGGAAGAAGGAAAATGGGGAAGTGGTTCAAAGAGTCAGGGAGGATTCCTGGGAAAACAAAGCCGAGGTATCTTTTTCGGTAGCCAGTGGTTCATCCATCGGCAAATGCAAGTTCTAAAAGGTAGCCTACCAACTAGAAAACCAACATTATAGAGCCCTCCTGCAAAGTGGAATGGGGCTACACCTTGAGCCTAGGATTTCAGCATATAATACAGTAAACCTGTTTCTGCTCTGACACTGTAGGGTAGTAGAAAACTTTTGTCTTATAACCTGAGTTCATGTTTTGTCACTGCTAACTTTTGGGGTTCCCTGAGCATGTCACAGAGTTCATCCAAGTCTCAGTTTTTCCTTTTCTCTGAACCAAAAATAGCATTTACTTCAAAGAGCTCATAACACCTAAGAATTAAATTAAAACCCGTCAGTGTAAGTTGTCCACACGAGGGCATGGCTATAGATAGTGGCTGGATCTGTGGCCTTCTAGATGGAGGATGTTGTCTATGAAGAGACCTCAGACATTTATCTACCAAATCCCATATGGTAAGTGATTTAATCCTTTGTGTATCATTTCATAGCTCACGTTCATCTACACAGAAATCATTAGAGGTCAGTGAAGGCACAGCCTATTGTCTTCATTTGATGGATGACAAAATGAAGCTTAGAGAAGAGAAGTAATTTGCCAAACTAGTCAATCAAACAGTTGGTACTAATGGTTTCTCTAGTCTATCACCCTCAGAGATCCTGGTGCTTGGCTGATGCAGTCAGGGTCCCTCAGGAGATAGGAAGGAGAGGGTATGCATCTAAGGGCTAACAGTATGGAGTTGTCTCTAATTCCCCTTTCACTGGAGGGGAGGGGTTTTGCATTCTGCCTTCTGTGCAAACAACCGGGGGATGTTAGTACCCTCGCTGAGCTGGAAGCCAGTTGATTATATTCACGACTTCTCTCCCTGTGCCCATTCTAGCCTCACAGTGAACACGAGAGTTTTCAGCCCCAAAGAAAATGGCCTCTTGGGGGAATAGTGGTTTGGGTGAATGAGAGAAAATGATAGTCTGATGAAATACAACCTCTCAATGGGCGCCTGTAGCAAGGCTTGCCAAAAACTGCTTGCTGTGACATTACATTTGCTTCCTCTGCTTGTTTCTCTTCAAAGGGAAAGAAAAACTAAAATGTCCACTGAGAATAGGGAGATGAATGTATTTAGCATGGAGGAGGGGAGAGGAATGTCTGAGACTGTCCAAGACCTCCTGGGAAAGGGAACAGTGACTGCTGTCGGATCACAAACATGGGTCTCCTGTACCCTCCCTGCTTCCTTAGGAGACATGCCAGCCCAGCACTGCCCCGCCCCCACCCGGCCCCCAGCCAGCATCCAAACCAGGCCAGCCTTCCTGGCCTCACACAGAGCTGTAGGGTATCCTCGAAGGAGCTATTTTGGGTGAGGTATATTTTGGCTTGTTTACCGGTGTGCACCACTGGATGCTGTCCTGATTAGACAGGGACAGGATCTGAGACTCCCTGTCGCAGACACAACCAGGCAAAGGTCATTTCCCCTAAGGAATGATTCTTTCTCCCACGGACCTTTAAGATATGAGGCTCCAGCTTGCAACACTGAAGGAAATAACTTCCACAGAGTGTAACAAGAGATGTCAATGTGGCCCAGATCCTTATTTCGGACAAATTGTTCTCCTGTCACTTTAACGTATCAGTAAATAAAAATTCTGTGAGCTGTATGTGTGTTTGCTTCTCTTAACTGGCACTCCCAAATTAGTGTGCATTTGCCCACACTTTGGGGCTTTTGTCTCAGAGGAACGTAATTATAGCCTGAACCAGATGAGTGTCACTGAAGACCAGACCGGCTTCAGAGTCTGGTCAGCTGAAACCAGGCTGTGTAGACTCACCAACAACTCAGCAAATGTGAAGGAAAATTCCGATTGGATATTCATTTATTTATAGAACTTCTATTTAAAAAAAATTTTTTCCCCCCGTTCTCTCTGCCTGGTTTCAATCCTGAGGTGTTTACTAAATCTCCTCCGACCTCTCCCTTCATGACAAAGTTTTCTAACTAGGAGCTGAATAACTGGTCCTAACACTACCGATAGCCAGCATTCGTTGATTACTCACTTTGCACTAACTTGTGGTCCATCTTTACCTTTATTTTTTTGTTGTTGTTTATTTTTTTACAAGATTTTATTTATTCATTTGACAGAGATAGAGAGAGCCAGAGAGCAGAAATGGGGGGAATGGCAGAGGGAGATGTAGAAGCAGGCTCCCCCGCCAAGCAGGGCATCAGATGCGGGGCTCCATCACAGGACCCTGGGATCATGACCTGAGCTAAAGCAGGCGCTTAATGGACTGAACCATCCAGATTCCCCATCCCCCATCATTACCTCTAGTACTAAATTTACCTTTCACAACAATCTTAGGAATAGGTACACTTATTATTCACATTTTACAAATGAAGAACTAAAACCTGGAGAAGTTAAGTCATCAGCCCAAGGTCACACAGCTAATACATGGAGATGCCAGGAATCTAACTCAGGAGTCTACTCATGCCTCTTGGTAATAATAAAAAATTCCGCTTTGATTTTTAAGATCAATGATAATTATCAGCACAGTGATTGCATGAGTTGTGACCACAAATCATGCACAGTTATAGGACATCCAAATTAGAATTGCATCCATTCTGAGTATATGCAGCCGATGCCTTTTCCTGACATAGTACCGAATACGTACAAGACTCTGACATTTGAAGGAAAATACATTTACATATCATAGTGTCCTGGTCAGTACAAAAGGTTTTAGATGAAAAATGTGCGTACAAGTCTTAAAAATCAAAGATAGGCCAGATTCGGATGTGTGATCAGCCAGAATGAATGCTGCAAGATTTGTGTGTGATTGAAATTGAGATAATGTCAAGCTTTTCCTGTCAAGGTTTGAAACCCATGACACAGTAATTATAAAAAGACAGCCTGCCTGGAGATGGTAGGAAAAATCTCTCAGAATGTCTCTAGCTGCAGGTCTCCCGGCTGGCCCAAATCCTTGGCTATAAATAACAATAATGAACTGGGTGGTAACTGTCTGCTGTTGAGGACAGGTGACTTGAGTTTACAGGGTTGGTTCAGCAGGTAAGCATCTTTTAGTCCTGGAAAATTTAGAACTAAGAAGAGAAGATTTTCAAAGAATCATAGCGATAATCTATATTTCTAAGAAGGAACCTGGTCTTTATAAACATAATTTATGTTATTGTGAAATTTAAGAGAATTTGGTTTATTAAAATGACAACCCTAAGACTATGATTAGAATGTGTAATTGAGTGATTGGCTTAGATGTGTGTTTCTAAGTCGTGTGCAGTTACTGGAATATCTGAGAAAACATTGGATTTACTGTATTTATAAGATTACTGGATCATTTAAGTATTCAGCAAGGTTTTGTTTGTTTATGTCAAACAATTCAAAAATACATATTAGGGGCGCCTGGATGGCTCAGTGGGTTAAAGCCTCTGCCTTTGGCTCAGGTCATGATCTCAGGGTCCTGGGATCAAGTCCCATATTAGGCTCTCTGCTCAGCAGGGAGCCTGCTTCCCTCTCTCTGTCTCTCTGCCTGCCTCTCTGCCTACTTGTGATCTCTCTCTGTCAAATAAATAAATAAAATATTAAAAAATACATATTAAATGTAAAAATGGCTGTTTGAAATAATAAAATTGTTTAATTATGGTACTTGTAAGCAAGATCAACATTATTCAAAGCCCCTTAAAAATGATAGCTAAAGTTTTCTAGGTTATAAATAGAATAATACAATTTAAAAACCTAACTTAGGGCGCCTGGGTGGCTCAGTGGGTTAAGCCACTGCCTTCGGCTCAGGTCATGATCTCAGGGTCCTGGGATCGAGGCCCGCATCGGGCTCTCTGCTCAGCAGGGAGCCTGCTTCCTCCTCTCTCTCTGCCTGCTTGTGATCTCTCTCTGTCAAATAAATAAATAAAATCTTAAAAAAAAAAAAAAAACCTAACTTAAAAGTTTAAGAGAGAACTGTGGTCTTCAATGTATTACTTGGGTATATTTGACTCTAATTGTGAAAATCAAAACTGAACTTCTAAGAATCTTGTCTGCTACAAGAAAGGTGGAAGGAAGGGAGGGAGGAAGGGAGGGAGGGAGGGGTGGAGGGAGGGAGGGAGGGAACAAGAGGGGGAGGCAAGGAAGAAAGGTGGAAGGGGTGGGAGGGAAGGAAGGGGAGTGCAGGGGAAGGAAGGAAAAGGAAGAAAAACACCTCAAGGGTGACAGAAAGGTTTTCTCATCAATCCTGTAAGTCAGTGCCATCGAGAGGGATGACCCTGGACCAGAAGCTAATGTTTCAGTGCCCCCAAGACTAGACAAAAAGCCATCTGCCCAGTGGAATGTTAGAGCCCTTTCTTAGCCAAGAGACTGGCCTGAAGACTGAGCTGAACCTTAAGTCCTTATAAAGGCCCTTCTGTCTTTGGTCCAGATGCTTGCACTATCCTGAAAATCTGAATGAAGGAAGAACCTCAAGTTCCTTTCAGTTCTGAAATCCTGTGGTTTTAGGGATGTCTCCCTTTGCTTCAAACTCTGGGCTTCTGGCTCCAAGACTAAAAATAATTCACATTATAGTTTCAAAAGGAGTATCAGATAAGAATGTGAACTTTAGGAGCCAGATTCTCCTGGGGGCCACTGAGTCCTAGAGCTGGCACTAGCTCAATGTTGACCAAAAGTTAGTTACTTAATCTCCATTAGCCTCAGTTGTCCCATCTGCACCACAACAATAGTTACAGTATTCAGATCCTAGGGTTGTTTATAAAGATTAAAGTTGGAAAGGAAGATGAAGTGCTTGGCAGAGAGGTGAGCATACAAAAAGTGGTCACTTGGGGCACCTGGATGGCTCAGTTAGGTGTCCGACTGTTGATTTTGGCTCAGGTCATAATCTCAGGGTCATGAGATGGAGCCCCTATTGGGCTTTCTGCTGGGTGTGAGGCCTGCTTAAGATTTTCTCTCTCCCTTTCCCTCTGCCCCTCCCCCGGCTACAGTACATGCACTCTCTCAAAGAAAAAAAAAAGTGATCCCAGCAACCCTGGGATGTAGTCTGTAGTCAGATCTACTTGCTAATATTCTCCTTTATGGGTGAAATTTTTAAGGCAGGTTAATTGAGAAGCATAGAGAAATCAACATAGCTAGTAAATTGCAGGCCCCAAACTTGGATGAACAAGAAGTCCTATGCTCTTTACACATCATGAGGTTCTCTTTTAAGAGACCCAAGCTTCCTGAATCTAGAGGAATTCAGATGATCTATCCACTTACTAGTAATAGCATTCTTGATTTTCCAACTCATGAATGGAGAATACACAGGAAGTTAACAGTTTCCAAGTTAATGAGACTCCAAGTAAGTTCTTGCTCCATTTCTGGAGTGTCTTGGCCACACAGTGTAACTAGGTGTGGGAGGTGAGGAGAGGAGATGTTACACTGAGATTTCTGTGCCTTTATTTGCTGTGGGAGGAATTTCTGCAGTTTTCACCTTCTAGATCCCCAAAAGCCCTGTAGAATTTTTATCCAACATGAGGGAAGTGATGGAGAAGGAAGAAAGTAGAGCAATTTTCTAAGACAATCTTCTCCATGTATTTACTGAAATTTTCATACAATGGTTTTCAATAAACCCTACTCCTCAGGGAATCAGGGAGCTGGGTCAAGAGGATTTCTTCTTTTGAAGTCCTAGAGGGGGTTTTTGTTGTTTTCTGAAGAGTTAGAAAGAAGCAGAAAATCAAGGAGAGTGTTCCAAATCCTGTTTGGAACCAGAGTATCCTAATAAATAAACATGTAAAATAAAAACGCTGTATACAAAGCCCTCTAAATTCACTGGTGGAATAAATGAAATCTCCCGGGTCAGAATTCTCTATTCTGTGCCCCAAGAGGAGCAGAAAGAAAGAAAAGACCTATCCAAAGCCACCAAATCAACAATCAAGCTTGGAGCTGACCCCAGTCAACATTATAACCAGAGCACTTTCAACAGGAAAAGTCTAAGCCCTGTGGCCAGGGGCTATGAAGCAGACAGACATTTCACCAGGGAGGGTCTGCACACAGGTCTACTTCATGTTTCCTTGATCTTTTTATTAGCTCACCCAGAACACCTTCCCACCTGCCTCCTCAGGGTCTCCAAAAGTGGGATACCTGGATAGGAAGTTCTCCAATGACTGCTTCTTGTCTTCCTTACAAGCAATGCCCTCCTTCTTCTGCTTTTCCATGTCTTTGATACGGGACTGGAATGTATCAATCAAATCGAACACGGACTTCATTGATATAGGCACTTCATAGTATTGCTGTTTCAGAAAGAATAGAAAGCATATAGTGTATAAGGGTGTTTCTTCCCTATGTTTGAAGGATAGAGAGCCTGGGAGAACTCAGGAGAGCACTGGAGAAATCAGAGCCTGGAGGGTACATTGATTAATAAACTAAACTCTCTTCTTCAAAAGTACCTCTGCTGAGGCTTTGAGGTTCAGAATCCATGAAACAACTGTCCCTTACCTTTTATGAGAATTTCTTAATTGCATATGTTTGTTGGAAAGGGTCCATGCCTTCCTCATTACATGTATCTTAAGTTTGCTTCCCTATCTCTGGGACTAAACTGATTCCTATTCACTGCACAACTGGAGAGAAGGTAAGAAATACTGTAACCAACATGGGAATGGAATAACCTTTTAGAGCACCTGACATGAACTATAATGGTAATTTTGCACTATGAGGAGGACTGTTCTTTGACCATCAGGAATCTGCATACACTCTTTGTGATTCCCAGAGACTATTTTATTGAGCAAGCGTCACTTAAAATTAGGTCACGTTCATATATGTATTCTTAGAAAAAAGTTGGAATCCAACTTCAAGATAATGCCATTCAGTTTCTTGGATCCTAGCTGTCTGGACTTCCAACAGCAACCGAAGATGGATTTGAGGGCTGGCTGAGCAGAGGCAATGGAAACTAGAGAGAAGTCTGGACCTCGCTTGGAGCTATGCCTCCAGTGGGAATTGAGTAAACTACAAGGTGAAAGCTGTCAGAGACCTTTGTATCCATCTAGCCCAGCCTTAGAGGTGGGGCAACACAAGTGAGGAATGGATTAATAAATGGACCGCTCTCCAGATCCAGAAGAATAGTGCAGGATGGATTAGCTATTTTGGTAGCCCTGGTGATCTTTTCCCTGATGATTTTCACGTAGCATGGTATGCTATTGGTGTACAAGAATAGTTCAGAGATGCGATCTGGAGCTCACCCACATGGGTAGGAAGCGCAATGCTAACTGGGTGAACTTGGGCAAGTTACTTAACCACTCTCGGCCTCTCTTTTTCTTCTGGGAAATAAAAGTAATACTTGTTATTTATCTCAGAAGTTTGGGATAGGGATTGTAAAGGGTTGAGGTGAGTGCCTGTCATGTGGAAAACACTTAATAAAGTTAGATATTTTTGCTACTATTTTTATAATTATTATTATCATTACTACATGGCACAGTTTTTCATGCCTCAGAACTTCTGTTCCTAAGCATAGGAAGAAAGTAGGTATAAAACTCTGCTATCTTGTCCATGTTGAATCAGAAGGTAAACTTCCAGGCCCTTCCAGAGTAGGTCATGTTCAATCTGGCTTTCCTGAAGGAAGAAGCCAAATACTCTTCACCTTTTATCTCTTGCGCCTGGCAAATCATAGCTATTCAACCAGTATCAGTGTCAATGCTTGACACTGAATTTGGTCTGAGTCAAACCGCTGGGCCATAGGAGGCCATCCAACCAAGCTCTTTCATAGACTGCATTTCTAGGCACAAATTCTATAAGGTAATGTGGAATATCTGAACCATTCCCAAACCTTCCCACTTATAAAATAATTTGTGCTTATTCATATGTCTAATAGATTCACTGGCAAAAAAATTCCGAGTTGTATTCAAAGGCATATAACTGTATCACCTAAAACAGAAACCCATACCTTGACTCTCAGGTCCACATCTGTTAGCACCATGAAGAAGTCATTATAGGTCATTCCGTACTCTTTCCTCAGCTCACTGATGAGATGCTGGTCTACCAAGTCCTCATCATCCACCACTCGCATGGGTTTTTCATTATCTTAAGGCAAATTAAATGTGAATAAATATAGATATGACAAGACAGAAATAAGTGGGAAGCGAATGGGTGATGGCTCCCGGTCTCCATCCTGAGTTAATTAGAACAGCTTTCATTAATTGCACACATTCAACTAACGTTCTATTTGAACAAAAGTTTCCCAAGTGGATAAGTAAATACAGAAATAAATGAATAAACTAATTTTGAAAGTCAGTATTCTACAGATGATCAAGCCCCACATCTGCCTACCTTGATCGTAGTGAATCAGAAAGCACAAAGTGAGAGTGAAGGCAGCTGAGTCATCCCTGGAAGATGACTGCCAATTCCACCCTGGGAATGAGTCATCACTCCACCTCACCAAGGAGTTTTTAAATTTATTTTAGTTTTATTTACTTAGTTGAGTCTAAAATCTGTGTCTTTTCTTCACTTTTATTAGAGAATCACTTTGGAACTCAGTGAACTATGTTGTTGCTATAGAGAAAAATAACCCTATGTTCAAGCCTGGCCACAGGTTCATTTTAACTCCAGAAATGTAGGGCTTTTCATAATACAAATGTTGTAAGTAAATACCATTTCCAGCCAAGTGCTACTAAATGTATGGTAGTTTTTAACCATTATGTATTTTTTAACATTAAATCCTAAAAATAAATTATTATAATTTGAAATGATTCTTAAAGATGTCACTAGGTTGATGAGAAGTATGAACATGGCAACTCCTACGTCTCTGGAAATGATTTTCACATTTCTGAGATGAAAATGCTACTTCCTTCCCTTTTATGTCCCAGTGTTTCCCTCAACCCTATAAAAAACTTTCCTTTCCAAAATAATCCCCTGTCCTTAAAAAAATGTGAAAAAAATTAAAGTTAGCAAATAAGTGATAATAGATCTATTAGTGAAAAGACTCTACTAGTTACTATCCGCATTACTACCCAATGAGTAATATCATACTAGAAACAACCTCAGCTTTGCAGATACAGAGCTTATAAAGCTTGAGTACCATAGACCATTACTCTTTTATGGATAAAAAGGGGATGATTACAAGTTAACTGTTACTTTGATTTATTTGATGAGGATCACTGAGAGTATACCAACAAGGAACTTGATTTCCCCCAAAGAAGATCAAAACACAAAGAGAAAGAACCAATTTTCCTCCCCAAGATTGGGACAGTTCTTTATGGAGCGGGTTCAAAGGCATGGGAGCTGATAGCTTATATGAGGACCAAGCACTGTCTGCAAAATGAAAAATGACATGCTTCATGCATATAAACTATTTTTAAATGCACATTTTTGCTGCCGTTAATTAACTACAAAGTGATGAAAAAGAATTGCCAGATTCATGTTGGTTTTTGTTTAATATGTCTCATTGGGAAAAAAAAAAGCTGAAGAACATGCATAGTGGATGTTATTCTTGGTTAAAAGGAAATAAAACAAAAGAAAACACATATGCACAGGAATAGACACCAGAGAATGTCCAGAAGGACAACTGGCTGGTAACGACGGCTGCCTCTAGGAAATGGAAAAGGTGAGTGGAAACGTTCACTGTTTATTCCACACATGGCTATAGTAGTTAAAATTTAACAAGGAGGGGTGTCTGGGTGGCTCAGTGGGTTAAAGCCTCTGCCTTCGGCTCAGCTCATGATCCCAGGGTCCTGGGATTGAGCCCCGCATCGGGCTCTCTGCTCAGCAGGGAACCTGCTTCCCCTACTTTCTCTCTCTGCCTGCCTCTCTGCCTACTGTCATCTCTGTCAAATAAATAAATAAAATCTTTTTAAAAAATTTAACAGGAAACATAGTTTATACTTAATAATAAGGTAACTCATTAAAAACTGATTTCAAAAATGTTTTTAACAAATGATTATTTTAAAACTTGACAAACCAAGTTTTATCTAGAACCTAGGGATCACCATTTTTAACTCCCAACATACAGTCATTTTTGCTTTTGTTCATTCAACAAAATATTTGTTGTCAGTGCCCTGAGCTAAGTCGATGCTGGGCCCTGGATTCAGCGATAAGTAACTTGGTTGGAGTTCAAGTTCCTAATTAGAATCAAAATTAGACCATTATATCTACCTAACAGAGAAAGCTACAAAAACCACTGAATGGATAATGAGATGGAAGGAAGTTGGAGGTTGTAGCAGATTTCAAAGGCGGCCGCTATTCACCACCCTCTCCATATTTAGACTCTTGGCTCAGTAAGTGCAGCTCCTCATTAAGGTGAATGAGTTAAACTGTCCTGCCTCCTGATTCTCAGGTCATCTATACAACTTGCTTTGGCCAATGATAGCTGATGTCAGCACGAATGACCCAGAGAATAGAACTGGGCCTGTACATTTGGGATTGCTCTTGCCTCTACCATGGCCATGAGAACAACACCCACACTAACCTTCTGAAGGATAAGGTACACCAACTTACCCTGGCCTCAGCCCAGACAGAGCCACTCCAGATCAGCCAACACCAGTTGGCCTGTGAAGTGATCAAGTCCAACTAAAATCAGCAGGACTGCAAGTACATGGACCAGTCTCGCTGAGGCCCACCAAACCCCACCCAGATGAGCAGAACCATACAGATGTGTGACTCAATGTTTAATAATTACATGCCACTGAAGTATGCGAGTCTTCATTACAAAGCCTTATTGTGGTAATAGAGAAGTGGTGCAAGTGTTATCTGGCACAATCCAGTCACATTATTGAGAAAAAATAATATTGGGAACATATGAAACAGGAACTAAAGCAGACCTTGTGGCTTGCGGTCCAGATCCCACCTTCAGAAGCAAGATCACTGTGGAGACAGCTGACTCCCTGTCTGGAAATCACTCTCCTTAGAAAAGAGCTGCCTTTGCCCCAAGTCACACTCTCACTAGGGGGCAGCCCACATTCAGATCTAAAAGATTTCCCCCTTGCCTCGAAGGGGACCACTCTAACGAGTTGACGGCAGTACAATTAAAATTCCCTCTCTGTTCTCCTGTATTCCTCACCTCTCATAAGCATCATTCCTGAAAACACTCCCCATTCACCCTGTGCATGTAAATCTCAGAGTCTCAAGTTTTTTTTTTACCAGAGGATAAACCTATCACAGAGTCCATGAGGGGAGCAACTTGCTCAAGTTCACATCACTAGTTAGTAACAGAGTGAAGGTTAAGCCTCAGGTAATATGACCTCACTCTTCTCTAGCGTTCTCTTTAGTTGGCCAAAATATGTCCCACTCAAGGATAGACTGGACCTATAATCAAAATTTAAGCCAAACTTCGCTCTAACTGGGATATAGCAAGAAACCAATTTCATGGTCTGGTTTTTCTTTTCAACTGAAATATTTTCTGAAACCGTTTTGATGCAACATCAAACATAAAACACTACATTTCCAGACTACAGAATATCTAACATCCCAAATGAATGTTTGTGTCAAGGAAGAGCACCTGCGCCTCCCCCCACCCCCGACAAAAAAAAAACAATGAAAGCACTGATCAACCATGGCTGCAAGGATGGGTGCAACTCTCCGCCGGAGCTCCCCTCTGGCCCAATTCTGAGCAAGGTACAGGCGAGGCCAACTCCCAGCTCCAGCTACCTCCCTGCCCCAGGTCTCTGTTATGCTCTGCATTCATTCTCCGTCAGGGCTGAGATGGAACTGGGTGAGCACAAGGCTCTCTTTGGGTTGGAAATGCAGCATAAATCTGCCAGCTTCTTGTTCTATTTATCCAAGTTTTGCCAAGGCTCTCCAGTCCTCATTCACAGGGCTTAGAAGCAAACATTCTTTAGGACACATCCTATAAACAGTCCACATGGTCTTGATCCCACTAAACGGATTCCCAGACCCAGATCCATTTGGTGGGATTTGTCTCTCCCAAACAGATTGTCCCTGACCCAAGGTGACTTGAGGGACAGAAGGGAGCGTGAACTCTGTTACATGCTGGTGGGGACCTGTCCTGCAAGGGGGGCATCAGCCTGGCTTTCCATCCTTGAAGGACCTCAATTCCAAAAGTCAGTGGCCAATTTCAGGTAGTGGTAGATTCCTTCACGTCTTTGTTCTTCCATGTCTGACTAGAGACAGTAATGACCCCACAGAAAATTTCAGCTCCAGCCACAACTTATTAATCACCAAATGTGTACCAGGCATTATGTTCGAAGCTTCCATCATGATGGCTTCTCCTCTGTTAGTATTCATGGTATATCTCCTCCTCCTACCTGTCCTACCTGAGTTTAGGCATTTGACCAATGGCCCTGGACAGCATCAGCTTCTCTGCTGCTTCAGGAGTTGATCTCATCCGGCAGTTTTTCAAAGCATGTTCCACTGTCTACTTTCATCACAATCACCTGGGGCACCAGTTAACATTACAATCTTTGGATCCAGACCAATTGGATCCGAGTGGCTAGTGGTGAGGCCCAGGAATCTGCATTTCTTTTAAAGATTTATTTATTCATTTATTTGAGAGAGAGCATGAGCAGAAGGGGCAGTGGGAAAGGGAAAGAAATCTCAAGCAGACTCTATGCTAAGACTGGAGCCTGACTCAGAGCTCGATCTCACAAAACTGAGATCACAACCCCAGTGGACAACGAGAGTCGGACACTGTGTCACCCAGGCATCCCAGGAATCTGCATTTTAACATATTTTCTGGGTGATTATTATGCAGTCTAAGGACAGAGAACAAGGACAGGATAAAATCCAAATCCTAGACTTAGCAGCAAGGGCACTTCTGCCAGATGCAGCCTATCTTAGCTAGCTGATCTCTTACCTCTTCCAAATATCACGCTCCAGCCTCTATTTTCGGTTTCTAGAAATATGCCTTCTCTTTCTGGAATGCTATTCCTATCCTTGTCCACATGGGAACAAATTACCTGTCGACTTGCCTCTACCTCATCTGTGCACTCACAACACTTTTCTACACGTTTCTGCAATCATGCCTATCACCTTGCATCACAACCAGTGATTATGCATCTGCCTTCCCACTAGATATGAGCATTTCATCAATAGGGACCGACTTTGACCACCTTCAAAATCCTGTAGCCTGGCACACGTAAACACTAGGTACAGATTTGATAATCATGAAATCTCTCCCCTAAGAAGGATGTCAATTAAAAAAAAAAAAAAGTAGTGAAGGGTAAAGAAGGTGAGCAATTCTGAGTCTCTGTAGAGAACCCACCATCAAACCCTTGCACTTCCTCTATCTTGTGAGCCTGTAACACAGCCAGTCTAAGTGTAATAGGAGAAAACTCACCCTATAGATTTATTTTCTTAATCTGGGTTTTCAAGTATGAGGTCTCATAATGGCATTAATCATATTTTTTATTTTCTATATATTATGATCTTTTGACATCTTAAAAACCCTTTCTGACTGGGGAGAGACTGCCCCTCCCAAGGCTAGCCAATTCTTAGAGACAACAACAACAACAAAATAATAAAAATAAAAAAATTTTTCTGCCATTGGAAGAGCTTAACCCTCCATCACTTTCTTCAAGCACTTGTTTCGTATGGTTGACTTATCAAGTGCTTTTCGCCCCTTGATCATCAGGGCTTGATCTTGACACTGACACACTTGAGAGGCAGGAGGGCAGTGAAATGGGATGACTGAACAGGTGGCGGCGTGCTTGCCAGCTTCGAAGGCACACAGTGATTGATAATCGGAGACTGAATAAACAGAGAGGGACACCCAGCCAGGATCTGGAAATCTTGATCACTCACGCAGCCTGGCCTGCCAGCACAAGGTGGCAGAGTCTAGAGAAGGCAACTTCCAGACTTTGTCACCATGATGAAAGGAAGAGTTGGGGCAAAGGGTCAAATTTTCAGGTGCTCCCCAAGGAAAGTGACATTTCTGCATTGTTATGGAGTCAGTGAGGCTTGTCCATAAGAAACAATTCTCTTCAACAGAATCAGAGACAGAAAGGGAATATTTAGGCTGAGATGGAATCTGTTGTTCTCACCTATAAAAGGTATTTTAGAAACTCACCCATGACTTCCTTACTCGTATGACTATGGAATCACTTTCTGTCCTGTTGTTACATTCCAGCCCCAGCCCCATCAACTTTCTACCCCCCTTTTCATACACTCAAACTCTTCCTCTTTCAAAGGAAGTTTTCAAAGAACTTTTTTTTGTCCATAAAAAGTCCTATCTGTTCTAACCCTTAAAATCTGGTGATTGGATATCAGTGTCAAATATTTTTTTTATCCCTGTATCTTTCTAAGTGAGGAACATACTTCCTGTGTTTTCCCCATATTTCTCTTTCCATTCTGCAGTAAAGTGCCTTTATTATTAATTTTTTTAAAATTTATTTGAGAGAGAGGGAGCATGAGAGAGAGAGAGAGTGAAAGTAACAGCAAAGCTGAGAGGCAGAGGGGGAGGGAGAAGGAGAAGCAGACTCCCTACTGATGCCAGGCTCAATCCCAGGACCCTGGGATCATGACCTGAGCGGAAGGCAGATGCTTAACCGACTAAACCACACAGGCGCCCCAGCAAATTGCCTTTAGCCAGCTACTTCTTTCTCTCTGGCCCTCTTTGTCAATTATCCATCCTCTTCATATGTACACCGATTTTTCTGTCCAATTGATATTTTAAGTACCAATAACAACTGAGAATGCTTTTGTGTGTTGTATCTTTCTAAACTCTCCTGTATAATGTTATTTTGGATGGCAAAACCACAGGGGCTTAGTCTGCATTGTAATTTGCTCAGGCATGAGTGACTTTCATTAGGTTAATGACTGAAATCTTAAGGTAAATTTCTAGGTATTTGTAGGTCCATCACCTATAGTCCAAATACATTTAGCAAAATAGACCAGCTGGTGAGTACAGCCCACAGTGTAGTTGGATGTGGGGCTCTCTTTTTAGGGCCCAGTGTAAGTCTGGAAGAGTAGAATTTCTTTTTTTTAAAGAAAGTAAGGCCATCTGATAGATTTCCAGCTGAAAATTGGTCAAGGCTAGAGTTTGGTTCACTGAGTCCATGGTGCACGCCAATTCCTGTTTTCCCATGGCTGGATCCCAGTCTTGGCTGAAAGTTCTACAGCCTTTCCCATAAGGAGGGTAAACTGGGACATAACACAAGGAGAGAAAGGCCTTCCAGGAATTAAATGAGGATCAAAAATGAAGCCGCGCCCCGCCCCCAGATGATGTCCAAGCTAACATTCAGTGAGAGGCAAACACCCAATGCACAACACCTGACTTCCAATAGGGCAGGAAAAAACTCCTCAGTGCCTCTACAGCCTATATTCAATCCAGATGTCTAAAAAACAGCAGGATTAATGCTAAAAATTTGCCAAGGCAGCACCAGATGCTTTTAACAGTTGGGACCACATAGAGGCTGAAGTAGAACATATAATGATTTTTCCAAGCTTCTTTGAAATGAGGAATGAGGATTCTTTGTGTAAGGGTTGGTGGGCAACACAGTTGACACTGGGAACACCTGGCAGGGGAGGCCTTTCATCACCAGCCAGCACCAGTTTCTGCACTGGACTGAATACCTATTTCCTCTCTAGACATCTGGACTGTAATTAAGCTCACTGGCTCTTGCTACTATTTGAAAAATCCAGAAGTAAATGGCTGAATCTCAGTTAAACACTAAATAGGTGGCTTTGCAGTCTTAATCTTATGGGCTTTGGTTTTCCTGCCAGGAATCATAATGCACCGGGTGACCTGGAAGGTCAGTTGTAAGGGTTCCCTGTCAACATTCTGTCATTAGCAGAAAGCAGTTCCAAGTTCTTTTTAATCATAGGTGCTCTAGTCCCTGTGACAGCTCACTGATCTCCAGATCATATAATAGTATTTATTATATGACAGATATTTATAGGCATTATCTTACTAAATCCTCACCATAGCCCGTGAAATAGGTTTCATTATTTTCTAGGGTGAGGTTTAGGAACCAACTTGCCCAGAGTCACACAACAGATAAGTTAGGACTGTGGATTTGAACTGGTCTGACTCTAGAACTTCTTTTCTGTCTTCTGTTTTTATGATTATTGTTGTGGTGGTTAAGGGCTTTGTTGTTGTACTCCCTCCCAAACACAGACACAGCATAGGGATTGATGTCCGCAAAACCAATCACCTATCCACAGTGTTCTATGGTGGGACATTGGAAAGGATGGTATTAATTTTCCTTTGGAGCTAACTCAGGGAAAGGTGAGCTAATAAAAATAGACAAAGGATAACTGAAACATCATATTTGAATAAGGTCTAGAGACCTGCTATACAATATTGTGCCTATAGTTACCAATACTGTATTGCACACTTAAAAATTAGTTAAGAATATAGGGCTCAGAGCACATGGGTGGCTCAGTTGGTTAGGCATCCTACTCTTGATTTTAGCTCAGGTTATGATTTCAGAGTTGTGAGATCAAACTCAGTGTCAGGAGCCTGCTTAGGGTTCTCTCTGTCCCTTTCCCTCTGCCTCTCCACATTTCCGTCTCTTTCCCTCTTTAAAAAAAAATTGGGGATCATATGTTTTAAATGCAAACTTATCTTTTTTCTTTTCTTTTCTTTCCTCTTCTTTTCTTCTCTCTCTCTCTCTTTTTCTTAATAGGCTCCACACCCAGTGTGGAGCCCAGCATGAGGCCTGAACTCATGACTCTGAGAACAAGACCTGATCTGGGACCAAGTGTCAGACATTTACTCATCTGAGCCATCCAAGTGCCTCTTTACCACAATTTTTTAAAAATATGAATTAGAAGCTAGACAATATCCAAACCAAATTGGCATTATATGACATAATTTTGACTGCTATGTATTCTATTACATCAAGATCACATGACAGAAAAATCTGTGAGATAATGTGTTATATATATTGAAGTTAAATGTTAACTAATGGGAAAATATGTTTTATATTATTTCTGAGTAAATGTATTTTATGAAAAATATGCAGGATCTGTAAATGTGAAATATGAAGGACTTCAGTTGTAGTTAAAATAAAAAAAATTAAAAAGTAGAGAATTCATGAAGGGAAAAAGGTTTTTTTTTTTTTTTTAGACATAAAGCCCCAGAGATGTAATAATTATAGAAGAAACTGGGTGGATCAGATCTGGGGCTTCTGACTCTGCAACCAAACCACTCACAGTAAGTCTTGCAACATTCCCATGAGAACTGCAAGGAGTTAGGCAGCTGCCCAGCGCTGAGCTGTATGCCTCATGGGCCTCACACGCACCATTAATATGAAAAATTGTGAAAACTCTACAGTCAGCCAAATTCTTTGGCTCTCCAAAAGGATTTGGGTGCAGTTCAGTCCATACTTTCAGTGACTTTTTATTTAGCTGAACAGCCTTTCTCTGCCCTCCCCAGGCTTGCTAGACTAGAGTCAAGGGCTTCCAAAGGTCTGGCAGGTCCCCATCTGTGAGTGAGTCACCTGCAGTGTGAAAGCAGCAGGAAGATCAGATGGTATCATTCACAGGCTAGATGACTCCGGAGCCAGAGGAAACTGTCTACATACCTTTCTGGCTCTCCCACCACTGTATTTCTTCTCTCATTTTTCTCTGCCTTATTGACTTTCAACCCATAGAATGCTTGCATATTTTTTTCATTGTAACGTGCCAAAAACTTACACCAGAACCATCCAGAATAGTTACGTAAATAGGCTGTTAAACTGACCTTTGTCACCACAGGAAAGAGCCCTCTGAATAACTGAATGACCCTCTTAATGCCCCACTGACCTCTCCCATAATGTTTGTCCCACCTTAGGTATGAGAAAAACAATAATGCAATTAAAATGTTGAAGAGAACCTAGCTGGAAGTGGTCGATTTTCATGGTACTGTTGTTGACAGGGCCAAAGATGGTGATCACGGAGATTTTCCTGGTGGCCATCTTACAGAAACTTTCCAGATACTCATCTCGCTGCTGCACGTACATGTTGTTCTCAGCCTTTGGAGCCGTGATCAGCTAGAGATGGGAGGAGGCAAGCAAATATTAATTCACAGTGATAGTTGTACACAGAGGCAAAGTCCAAGGGGAGAATTTGAAATAGAGGGCCGGTAGTGACTGACACGAGAGTCAACTAAAGTGTTCTATTGGACAGTTACCGTAATTAGGGCCCAAACAAGCCATTTGGAATACTCCTCCCCCCCTTTTTTAAATGGTTCCAGATACCTTAGAGTTTTCTATTCTCACTAGTTATCTTTAGTACTAGTCTTCATGTGTCCTAGCTTTTTCATTTGTGAACTCTTCACAGGAATACTTATTTTGCAAGGCTGTTACATGAATACTGGACATGCAGTCATTGTTAGCAAGTGCTATCCCCCTTCCTTCCTTTTGAGCTTTATTATCCTAATGGACTGCTCTCGTGAATTCAGTGGTTTCCACTCTTTTGTTTCATGTCCCACAGGGTTGAGAGAGCTTCATACTCTTTGTAACTTCAAATCCATACATAGATTCTGTTTCATTCTTAATCATACTTTAATAGACAATCTCGCAGAAAGTTTTTAGGATGGCCTTTTGACCTATGATTTTTTACACAGAATATATTCATTGCCACACTGGGCCTGTACAGGGTTTGTGGCAGATCTCTTTGACACGGGAGAACCCCCAACAGGGTGGATTTTGCTCTTTTGGTTCAGCTTTCTATAATTCAGGCTTGGCATTTTTCAACAAGCTCCTGTGTGTCTTTGAAGCTCACTGCCAACCCCTGGCTTCTGGGGAAAAAAGAGGAAAAGACAGAGCAAAAGAAAGAGATGTGACAGTCACCAGAGACATCTGGGAAGGCAGATTTTATAATTTTGGATAAAAGGAGAATACCCTTCATTTTTAGGGCTCTTGTTGAATGCTCTAGGAATGTCTCAATGTTTCCATCTAACTGGATATAAAAGCTTTTCTACTTCCTTGATTCTTTTTGTAGGCTTTTCCTGAGCCCTCTCCAATTTTACCAGGTTTTTCATGAGCAGAGACCAGAACTATGTACCACACCCCATGAGTGGGCGGTCATGGTTCACCCTGGAGGTGGAAGGATGTGGCATTTCATTCTGATGATGAGCAGGTCTTTTGTTGAGCTCTCTGACCCTAAAGAGCTCCCTAGACTGTTGTCTGCATGACCCTTTGCAAACTCATCATTTGGCTTAGAGCCCAGCCTCTCTACCCTTTCTCAAACCTGACAATATTCAAATTTGTCAGCCACTTTTCTATTTACTCATGAACCTTATAAAAGATTTCTGAAGTTTGGGGCTATTAGCATGGCATTTTTCAGAAGGCAAGTTGCCATGTTGTTAATCCCTTCCAAACACTTAATCAAAACGGTTAATAAATCTGCTCCCGACTTGAAACTGCTATTTATACTGCTCTGTCAGAGATGTGTTTATTGGTGCCTGCAGGCTTTCTCTTTTATAAATTCCCTGCGCCAGACAAAATACTATCCCTCATGGAAATCAAAATGTGTTCGATAACTTTTGAGTGGGACATTAACAAAGATTTTTCTGGGATGTAGCTTTTTTCCCCCCTCAGGTTGTTATTTATATTTAGTTAAGTGGTCATGATTTTGTGTATTTTTGATTTTGGGTTTATATGCCTGTTCAGGTGGACCGGGTGGGTAGACCATGCTTATTTTAGAAATGTAATTCCCGAAGAGGAAAAATAATATTTTCCCAAATTTATTCATTGATTCATACTTAGCCTTAAAAAAGATTTAGGGTGGCTATAAAAGGATACGGTGATGGTATTTTTGCTTTGTTTGTTAGTTTTCAATTGGTTTTATGACATTTGAACATATTTCTTCAGGTTTTAATAGTGGCTCATACCTTGGAGCTTTATTTTCAGTTGGTATATTTAAGGATTTTTTTTCCAGGCCATTCTTTGCTCACAAACACCCAACTTTGAAATAAATGAATGTTCAAATGAAAATACAAAATAGCCAGGAACAAAGATAAGCTTTACTGGTAATGACTTTGGATTCCCTTCTCTAAATGAAGGATGTGCCCATATTTAGAATGTACTTAGAGGAGTCTCTAGGGCACAGCTGTCCACATGCTAGATGACTGATAATTACTTGCTTTTGTAACTTCAAATCCATACATAGATTCCATTTTATTCTTATCATACTTGGCCATGGACCTTTACAGCCCATGGACACGATGATAGGACAGAATTTCAAGAGTCCTCACAGCTTGCTCTGGTCTGTTTCTCCCTCCTGTGAATAACTGGGACTTCAGACAACATAGAATCATTCAGAAGCCCATCCTTCCCGGCCTGGTAGCTGCTCTCAGTACCTCTGAACACAGTAGCCCTAGGGCATTGGATACCCAGCAGGAATCAACATAAATAAATAAAGAACCCTGATGTTTATTTTCACCTCAGGACCTGTACCCAGGGATGCCTTAACCTATCCCTGAGGTGACATTTATTTTGCATGACTCACTTCCTCCCTCCTGCAACCTGGCCCCAGACTCTCTCTTGCTAACCTTTCCTCCTATTCCTCCCTTATATGACCTCTTCACCCTGCAGCCAGATTGGTCTCTGTTATGAAATGAAAGGAATCTGGGCAGAGTGGCAGAGAAAGGATGAGTGTAGTTAAAGTGGGAGGGACTGCATTTGTTCTTAGTTCAACACTGGCCATCTCAACAAGGCCACTTAACTTTCTGAACCTTGGCTTTTGCATCTTTATAATGCAACAACTTCCCTGAAAATAGGAGTGAGAATCAAGGGGAAAAAATTTTATGTGTGTGTGTGTGTGTGTTGTAGGCTGTGTGCACATAAGCACATATAGGTATGTTGCCTCTGAAGAGTTGACTCTCATTCCTTCCTCTGCCTTGGCCCCTATCACCCTTTCCACACAAAAAGCTCTCCTCTCCCCTCCACCTTAACTACAAGTAAGAAGTCTTCAAATGCAGCATCTTCCTTAACATCTTTCCTAGCCCTCAATGGTCACATTCTCCTTTCAATTGTTGTTCAAATGTTGGCCCATGTTCCTTAGTTTCCATAGATCACATCAGCCAGAGGTGATGTGTAGTGTCCCCCTGCTTAAGAATGTCTAGATGACCCCTGAGAACCAGTTGCTAAAGACCCCTTTCCCCTTACATTTAATCTGCTGCTCAAGCTAGCATCAGGGACAGTAGTAGAGGCTGATCACATGAACATATTTCAGCCACTCTTTCCCTGTGTGCTGACATCTCCTTCCCCTTTGCTGTTAAGTTTGACAGTGTTTCAAACGGTGTTTAAAATGGTAACCATGTCCGGGGCGCCTGGGTGGCTCAGTGGGTTAAAGCTTCTGCCTTCGGCTCAGGTTGTGGTTCCAGGGTCCTGGGATTGAGCCCTGCATCGGGCTCTCCACTCAGCAGGGAGCCTGCTTCCCCCTCTTTCTTTCTGACTGCCTCTCTGCCTACTTGTGATCTCTATCTCTGTCAAATAAATAAATAAAATCTTAAAAAAAAAATGTAACCATGTCCAATTCTCTCTTCCTAAAAAGAGCATCCTAGAAATTCTCAATAAGCATTATTGTCTGACACTTGGCCTCTTTCCAGTTTGGTGGTATAAATCAGGACATGTATCATGGGTTCAGAATTGTGTTGTGGTTCTATTTTATGTTTCTGTTCCAACTGGCATGTTGGCACAAGGAGCCTCAGAATATAATGGAGCCAGTTTGCATAAGTGAAGGGAAAAAACAAGAATGAGAAGATGCTAAAGGGAAGATATAGTAAGTCTCAGCTTATTTTAAGCACTGTGTTAGGCTCAAAACACTAGATTTTTACAGATTTCTGAAAAATAACTTTCAAGCTAGGAGTATGCCTTAGTAAAGCAGAGCTTTATATACTTTTCTAAAATTAAACCAAATAAATAGATTGTTGTTTCAATATCCAAATTTCTGAGGTAGTGTTAAAAATAAGAAGCTACTTGAATTACAGGAGATTGTCTCCAGAGCGTTTAACTTGATCTTGAGTCTATGTAATTCCACAGTGTAAGGCCTCTTGCTAGGTGACAAGTAGGTACATCTCAGGGCACAAAATGATGGCTTTTCAGCTCTACACCACATAGTCCAACGTTTTAATGATAAACAGTGTTTCTATATTCTTACTGTTGTCAACTCTAAACTGACACCAACCAGTGTGAGGGGTTAGGTTAACTGGGATTCAATCTATTATTCTCGACTGACCCCCAGGCAAGCCAGAGGGCTCAGGTGCAGAGAACCAGCTGGGCAATAAGGTCGGAAACTCTACACTGTTGCTTAGCACAAAATATTGACAATTGTTAGACCTTACCATTTACCTGAGTAATTTAGGTTAAAAGTGAATTTTAAAACATATGAATTGATGAACTAACAGGATGATTTCTCAGTTTCTCCTTCACTTTATGTCATATGTCCACTGAAGGCTTACACTCAGAGGATGCAGAATGGCGGGAGTGGCTGGAGTATGAATTTTAAAATCAAAGGGACCTGAGTTCTAATTCTGACTTGGCCATGTATTAGCTACACACCTTAGGAAATTTCTCAAACTCTCTAAACTTCTTTCCTTGACTATACAGTGGAGTTAGTGAGTCCTTCCTCATGGGATTGTTATGAGAGTTAAACCACACAGCTTTGGCAAAGCACCTTGCAAGATGTGCTCTTGAAGGACTGACCTCTGGTCTCAGAATAGGACACCTGGTTTTACCTGCAGCTCCTTGGAAGGTCCCTCAGATGCTGTTCACCATGGTGACCATTGTTTCTCTAAAAAAATGGGTTAAGGAGGAGCTACATGATGTTTTCTCATCCAAAGAATGATATAAATACATGTAAAGCCCTAGGGGTTTATGATACATTGTAGCTGATTACTGAGAAATGGAAAGAGGAGCTAAAAGTCCAGTGTGACTTCTTAGAATGTAACCTCACATCAGTTTGCTCACACTGGGTTCGGTTGAGGCCAGTTGGAGGTGTATCTCATCAGACCTCCTTTTATAGCTCGGAGACTGAGAAGTCTTAATGAATATTAATTGAATCCCTGCACTTCCTGAATAACATCAGCATGTGTAATAGGAAAAATAAATGGAAAAAAGACAAATGGCACCAACCAGCTCTTTTACCCAGAAACCCAAGTCTCCCCTCTGCCTGGTGAAACAGATTCCTTTTCTCTCCATCTTTTGATATTATATCATGTTTATTTCATCTTGTCTTTTCTAATCAGTGCCTATTTTAGATATTAGCTCTTCTAACAACAAATTTCTGGTATGATCATCAGCTGGGCACACGTGGGATGGTGAGATGGAACTGCCTCCTGTTGGTACTTTCTTCCTAATAACAAACCTGGTTCTCTCACCAGCCCCAAAGAGCAACGCTGCTATGAGCCACCCCAGTTGGTTTCTGGTTTGCCTCACATGACATCAGCAGAGGCTGTCGTTTGAATTTTCATTTGCTAGAAATTTATGATCAGGGACACGGTTTAAAGCAGAAAATACCCAGCTGGGCTTTCAAATCCCTGACTAAGCGAGTAGAACGAAAGGGGAGAAATGAAAGGCATGACTAATATCAGGGCTAGAGTATGAAAACCTCTTTCTTTGGACTCACAAACCAGGGGCAATGGAAGTATTTGCCAGACGGGTGCACAATTACAATCCCGACATTTTACCCATGATTATTTTCCCCCTGCAAAAAACCTGCCCATGAAGAGAACTTTGCCTGCTCTGTTGGCTAAACAACCAGGGTTGGGTGATGAGCTTTAGCAGGCTGGACAAAGTCCTGGGTCCTCGGGAGGAGCACACTGTGCAGACTTGCCCACACCTCAAAGAGAGCAGTTGGCTCCCTTAATGTCTATAACAGACATTTAAGTCCCAGGTAGAATTCTCCTCTGAAATGAATGACTTTTTTGGCTCTGACTAAAATATTCTCCTTTAGATTTATGTACTCTGAAAATAACCAAGTAGCTGGTTAGTAACCAGCCTCTCCTCTGCTAATTTATATACTTTAAAGCTCTGGTTAAAAATGAGTGAAATATACAAAAATGCGTAACAGCACACACACATACACACACACAAACCTGTAGAATCAATGAAAACTTACATTTTGTTCTAATGCATAGATGCACCATTGTGAAACAGCTGAGAGAATTTTGGGATATGCCCTACCCACGATAAACACCACTAGGAACTCTGCTCTGAGCAACATTTCAAATGCGTATTTAAACTTTTTGAAACCACTAAAGATAAATGGACACCAAGGCCTCTCTGCTCAGATCATTAATCCAAATTTAGACCAGATTGGAAAAATTAAAAGCCCCAAGATGCCTTGAGAGAAAAGTGCCTATCTCTTGGCAGGGGTGGGGTGGGGGGGTGGGGGTGGCAGGGTGGGTGGTGGTGGTGGTGGTAATGATGCGGGGTGCAGTCACCCTGTGCCTTTAGTAGGACAAATGCTGTCCTCAGTGGCATGAAGTGTCTCCTTCTCACCCATGTATTGGAAAAAAAATCCTTCTTGACCCACACTGCCTGACATTAATTTACTGATATTTTTCTCTGAAGTGATTGTGCTGTACCTTCTCCTCCTTGATAGCCTAGAGTAAAATAACAACATTAAGAAGGGGTAGAAATCTTGGAAGGGCCCTAAAAGAGGGCACAAGGAGACATGGGAGGGAAAGAAGCCATTCTTTTTTTTTTTTTTTAAGATTCTATTTATTTGTCAGAGAGAGAGAGAGAGAGCACAGGCAGAGTGGTAGAGGGAGAAACAGGCTCCCTACAGAACAAGGAGCCCGATGTGGGACTTGATCCCAGGATGCTGGGATCATGACCCGAGCCGAAGGCAGCCGCTTAATGAACTGAGCCACCCAGGTGTCCCAGAAAGAAGCCATTCTTTCATGGCTGATGAGAACTGCCCTTACATTTAGGATGAATTTATTTTTGTCCAAAGGCTTCCTTTGGCTTGACTAGATTCTTCAGTTATGCTTTGGATGGAGGCTAGTAATGGCCAAAAGAGAGAGCTCCTGAGATGGATCTATGACTTGCTCTGTATCAGTGGGTTCAGAAACACAGGCAAAGTGGGAGCAAGGTTTGTCTGTCTCCTTTCACACATACACATACACGCACGCACACACACACTCACGGAGGGACACTTTTTGACAGAGGCTCAGGAGAAATTGACATCTGTTCCCTAGCACATTGGAAATTGGAGCAATTAACCCAATTCCCCATGCTGTCTTTTTGGCCTCTCACTGGAAGTTGGGCAGTGATGCAGGAGGCAGTCTTTAAGGAAAGAAGATTTCAACTACCTGGTTTTAAAGCATTGGTGAGGGTCACGCCAACAAGGATACTTCCCCATGCCCAGTCATACCCACTCCCCACCCCGGCTGTCTTTCTTTCCTCATTCAGGCTTCCACTCTGATAGAGACCTAATTAGGAGAAAAAGGAGAAATTTTACCATTTCCCCATACACATAGTTCTAGTTCCTAAGCTCATGAAGTGATATGTCCTTTTCCTAAGTCATGACAAGAGTCAATGCATGCCATTTTAGGAACTCCTTTGATCTTCTTTTATTCTTTGAACTTGGTAAAAGAGAGCTCTACCCAGAACTATCTGTTGGAAGAGAGCTAAGGACAGGGGATGGATACTGACAGGTTTGGAAGAAGCTGAGCATATGTGCTTCCCTGGGTTTATGTCTAAGAGCTCCCGGCCATTAAGTCTGGACCTTAGGGTCACAAACCTGTGTGGACTGAGGTTCATAGAGCACTAAACCAAAAGAAGCACCTGGCCTGGCTCCCCTTCTGGACAAACCTCCTGATCTCCCTTACATGGCACGGAATCAGCCACAGTCTGCCATCCAGCAACATGATTTTAAGAAAAATAACAAAGCAAACTTTAGCATGCCCTACCTCAGCCCACAGAACAACGCTGGGGAAAAGATTACTTACAAGCAGCCTTCGTTTGCCCTCAAAGGACCCCAGCAGATCCGTCACAGACTTCCTGGGACTCTGAGTGAAGTGTTTGGTGGTGGGTTTCAGGTAGCCCTCCTGCTCTGTTTTACCTGCTTTTTTCTTCTTGCTCTTCTCTTTCTCCTGCCTGCTCTTTTTCTCAGCCTTCTCCTTCTTCACCTGCTTTTCACTCTTGAGTAACTTGTCTGCTTTCTCATTTTTCACCTTTTTTTTCTTCTCCTTCTCAGGTTTCTCAAGCTTTTCATGCTTTTTCGATTCCTTTGCTTTTTGGGGGGGAACATTCCCCACCTGCAACTCCTCCTCCAGCTGAGAGGCAGTAGGCCTGCTGAGGTCATACTTACTCTCATACTCATTGCTAAGAATTTTGTCCTGGGCTTTCTTTTTGGGAGGTTTCCCCTTGGCTGGCTTGTGAGGACCTGGCACCACATTTGGGTCCTGGTGGCCATGCTCCCGTCTGTCTGTGCGGTTGTCCCGGAAACGTCCGGCGCCCGCCCTTATGCTGTGCTCGGAGACGGTGGTGGGAGGGGCAGCCGTGAAGCTCTCGAAGCTGGTGGCCTTGCTGGGCCTCCTGGTGGCCTGCAGCCTCTCCCTGTGCTGATCCTTCCTGGGCTGAGGGTAGAGATTCTCTGAGGCCACCGGCTCCCTGGCAGGGGCCACCTCCACCGTCACCGGGGCCCTGTGGGCATCTGAGGAGGGGTGCACCCTGAGAGTCCAGGGCCTCTGGGTGGTGGGAAAGGCCGTGGTGGTGGTCAGTCTTGCAGCTGCAGTTACCACCCGAGAGGTGGCCCGGGTCACTGTTGGGACTGCAGCAGGAAGCAGGGTGGTGGCCCTTGGAGTTGGAGGAGGCGGGGGAGGGGCGGCCGTGGTAGTGGCCGGCTTTCTCTGCATCTTCACCCGAGTGTCTCTGGTTGGTGGGACTTGGGCTCTCCTCTGGTCCTCCTTTCTCTTCTCACTGCTCACCGGCTTTCCTGCCCCTCCACCATTGTTCCCCTCCTCCACCACCTGACCCTCGACCCCAGAGGCCTTGCATTTTTGGACAAAACCCTTCTGCCTGATTTTCTCAATCCTGCGGATGGGGCCTTGGTCGATGATCTCATACAGGGCCTCCAGCCTGACGGGATAAGGGTAGCGCTCCTCAACCTGCAGCGTCTTCTTCAATAGCACCATGCCGAACTTCCCCTTCTCCAGCTTCAGGAAGCTCATCAGTTTCGGGATGAGGCTGGGGTCCAGGGGCTGCTCCAGGACCCGGCCCTCACTGGTGATCCTCCGCACTTTGCCTCCTTCCTCGCCTGCCTGGTGGAACAGCACGATCTGCTGGATGTGCCTTTCCGCCAGCTCGCAGTACACGTCGTCCTTCAGGAGGCTCATCATGAGACGGTAGTAGCCCTCGGAGGAGTGAGGGGCCGAGATGACCCACACCCTATTCTTCCCCGCAAAGCTGGCGAGGATGTTAGGAGAACTGGACCCAGAGGGGAAACGCAACATTCTTGAGCGAGCGGAGGACCCCTCATCTCGGATCATGTCACGGGGAGAGCTCGGGGCTACTGGTCTCTGCTTAGGTCTCACCGGGGCCCCAGTGATGCGTTGGGGGGCCAGCGGCGCAGTTGTCGCGGGAGCTACTCTCAACACCGGCACACTCCTCCTTCTTTGGAGAGGCGGAAGGTTTGGTTCTTCCAGAGTGGTCCTCTCAATTCCCTGAGACCTCCCTGTGTGCCTCAGAAGCCGAGCTGGCCTTCTGTTGGCTGGGGAAACCAGAGGTGCTTTCCGCCCTCCAGGGCTCCCTCTATTCATGGCATGGAGGTGGGGTTCTGATCCACACACCAGCCACATTGCCAACAGCATGGTAAAACTGAGTCCCATTCTCCATGTCATTGTGCAGTCCACTTTGAAAGGCAGCAGGGTCAAAAGACAGAAAGGGACAGGGGGAGTGGGGGGGAAAAAAAGAAGAAGAAGAAGAAAAAGAAAATCATTTAATTGCAAACAGAACTGGGCATTTTCTTTTTCTCTATCTTGGCCAAAGGGTGGGGGAAGGGGTGGTGAGAGAAGCAGCAAGGAGGTCAGGGAATGGAAAAAAGGATGAGATCCTGTTGCTTTTAAACCCCTGTAATTTGTTAGTGCTTAACAGAGACAGTTACATTAAGTAGGAAACCCAGCTCCGCTCCCCATTCAGCATGCTTGCCCTGTTTCCACCGGGCTCTCTGATGCTCCAGAGAAAAGGCACACTGAGCATATTAATTGTGACAACATTCCTATTTCATTTCTTCAAAGGAGCAACAAAGAAACAAACGCACCAAAGACAGAAAAGATTACACACTTACATTGTGGCTCATGGAGATGGAATGCAGAGGGTTTAAAAGGCAATCTGAAGTGTGGTCCCAGGACAGTTTCCTAGATGAAATACTTTTCCTCCCAAGCCTCTTTCTCCTTCGCCCGGCTGAGCAGTACAAAGGGGGGTGTGCTGCAGCTCCAGCTCCCAAAGGCGCCACGGACCCACAGCCTGTCCTGACCTGAGGGCCGAACTGCTTTCTTCTTTCCTCTGGCTGTCTTTTCACCTTCTTGACAAGTAGGATGAGGGAAAAGGAGCTGTCCTTGTGAGTCTTTGCCTCTCCATTTGGCTGTAGTTTCTGCTCGCGTGCGTGTGTCTGTGTGTAGCAGTCCCCTGTGCCGACAACACAGGGCGCCCCTGAAAGTGAAGTCCCAGCTATTCTTGAATCTTGCTCTTTCTCTCTTTAGAGTTCCAGAATCCTTCTTATCACCCTTTCCCCCACAGTCTGGCTGAGTCCCTTTGTTTCCGAGCGTGAAAGCCCTGGGATTAATATGTTTTCCAGGCTGAGGCAAAACACAGGAATGTGATGTTGAAAAAGGACTTTCTTCTTTTCCTGCGCTTCTCCCCTCCTTTATTTCTCCCCACTTTTTTTTTTCCTCCTCTTTTCCTTCTCCTTCTTTTTCTTCTTCCTCTTTCCTGGACCCAGTCCCAGAAATGCCAGGACAACCTCAGTTTTGATCCAAACCAAACTCAAACAACAGCAGCCGCTGGAAATCAAGGGAACTTCACTAAGAATTTAACAGATCAGCAAAACACCACCTCCTTCCCACTTCGGCACATTGAGAGTGGCCTCGGTGGGGAAGGGGAGGGCTGTTCTTTGGGGTGGGGGAAAGTTTTGAAACACTACCCATCATCATAAATCTCTTTAGAATAGGATGGCTGAGGACTTAACCCCTTCCATACCAAGGAACCAGGATACTTTCCCTTCCTGTCTGGACTCACATTGCACACCGAGAAGGGAAAATTCTCAGATTTCTGTATCTGGCTGCTTGGTTTTCCTAGAGACAGATACTCATTTGGGTCAGAGTGCTTGGCTGTACGTCCATGGATGGTGTATATATTTATAGTTCAGTGCGTATATTTTTATCTCTTTCTCCCTGTTTTATGTGTTTAGTTTGAGGTTGGAAAAGCCTATGGAAAACATGACTGGGTTGTTTTTATTTTATGCTAATTGGGGATCATATTACTGAGTTCTTGTTCGTAGTTTTCTCCTTAGCATGGAAGGAAGCTGGGAAAAGGTCAGAGATGGCAGGCGATGGCTGCTGTTCCCCTGAGACTGTAGTTGGTCATTACATCTGGGGAAGAGAATTACGATCTCCAGCCCTGGGCTCTGGCTAGAGATGGTAAGCTAGAAGTTTCCTCAGAGGCCATGGATGTGTGAGGGAGTATGGGGAAACAGTGCAGGATTGTGCTTTCCAGAGATGTCAGGAGTCTGGAGTATTTTAGGCAATCCTTAGAAGTCACCAGATCAGGTTCTGAAGAAGAGATTGAGGCAACTCTGTGGATCCACCTCCTGGATCTGCCACGGGCATCAGCTTTTGGTGGTGACAGTAGGTGACTCAGGATATACAGATATTTCTTCCAGTGTCTGAAGAGCATCTTTCAGTCAGTATTAATTGTTACAGCAGTGGTGAACCAGGATTTTCAGAAGGCTCCTTTGAGCTAGGCCATGACAGTGGCTACCCTCACCTGGTTCCTAATTGCTACCCATTGACCAGCCCCATCTCTGATTGGCCACATTTACCTTTGCTTCATATAAGACCCCAGCATGGAATTAAAGACCTTTAGGGGTTGAGTGTAGGCTTTTCAACCCACAGCTTGGAGACCAAGGGGTGCCAAAAGGAAGGGCACTCCTATGGAGGAGCTCTTTCTGACACTTGTGAGTATAGTAACAAAGGTGGACTTCAGACAGAGAAATTCTGTCCGCTAGAGTTGTAGAAGACATCCTTTCTCATGGGATTCATCTGCTCAGTTGATCAAATAAATTATGCCTTTGGCTATGTTGGACAGTCGTAGATGTTATTTCCCTTCTCACATCATAGTGTGTTCCGTGCTATCCTTTACTGAGCCTACTTCTTTCCTCCCCTTTTCCTTTTGTCTTTTCCCCACCAATAACACTACCATTGGTTGAGCATTTTCCGATGCATCTCTGGGCTTGGTGCTTTCATATATATATCTTTCTCTATCCTTCACATCATCTGTATGAGATAGGTGGGATGATACCCATTTTATAGATGGACATATTGAAGCTTAGTAAGTTTAAATAAATTGCCTACCCTCACACAAATCATAAGCTCTGAAATTTGAGCCCAGGTTTAAAACTACCTAGAAAGTACTATGCTATCCTGTCCCCTTCTTTCATTTTCTTCCCATGCTTTCTCTTTTTTTCTCTTCTTTCAACTCCTTTTTTGTGTTTCTAGTATTCATAGAGAAGTAGTAATGGTTTGTTCAACAGGAGCACTTATAATTTTAGAGTCCCACTTTCTGGAATAATTGTATAACAGTACTTTTTTCCTTTCTTAAGAGGTCCTTAAAGTCTTTTATCCTTTTCCTTAAATATCCCACGGCTTCCACCAACTTGCTGACCATGTGCACAACATTTGTCAGCTGTGCACTGGTAGAGTTGAAAACAGTCAGTTTTGCCATGGCAATTTGACCCAGAGGGGAAGCCAGCCCAACCTTGAGCTGTTTGTGTCTTCCTGGAGCCCTCAGACTTTCTTCCCTTCCGTGAGCCTCACTAGATGGCGCGCTAAACACATAGGCGGGATAGAGCCGACTGCACCACCTCCAAGTCTCAGCATTCCCCATTCTCTGCTCAGACAGACTAGCAAAGTGGGGTTTCTCTCTGCCTGTTCAGAATTTTTCCAACCTCAATGCCTAAAGCCTTCCCTGAAACCTCAGAAGTCCATAAAGCACTTACTTAATAAGAGCAATTAAGAAGCATGGGTTTGTTAGAAAATCCTATAAATCATTATCATGGTTTGTAAAGATTCTCAATTTCTAGTCCAAGATTTAAGAGTTCTGTATTAAAGAAATCTCTCTCTTAGATCTTTCCATTTCTTCCCTTGTAACTTAAAAAAGAGACATTAACCCATTAGCGGAGAAGAGAGATTTGGAAGAGATGGATGTCGAGTCAGAGAAAGGTAAAAGGAATAACATTTGAAAGTAGAATTTAGAAATACTACCTTGGGAATTCACTGTGTTGAAACTGCCTGACACTGGCTGCATAGTGATTTGGAGGAAGGAAAGGAAATGAATGCACAAAACAATGACACAGGCATTAGAGACACAGGGATGGGAGTAGCCATTTGATGGAAGTTGGAGTAAATGGAAGGAGGCATCCAAAAGGAGGTGTGCTAACTGGTCAGACTCACATAACCCAAGGCTTCAGCAACCTAGGACTAAACCTCTGGGAAATAGCAGAGCCATTTTATCACACTTTTATGGCAGAGATGCGGAATTATATACTGAAGATTGCTATGTGCTTTTCCTTTTCATTTGCAGACCTTAATCAAAGATTCAGTCTTAAGGATGAAGACCACATTACGTCCTTCAGCATGAAAAAGAATTCTATTCTTTCTCACTATTCACAGGGCAGAACAATGACAGAAATAAACAACAGGGACCAGGGGAAAGCCAGCGGTGTGCAAATTCAGGAGGCTGCCAGCCCAGAGAGGCTCTGAGAAAGAGTAATCCCCAAAAAGAAACTCTGAAATTGTTTCTGGAATGTTAACAGGGTCACATGTTTAATCCAAAATTGATAAATGTGTGTATTTAAAAAGATAAATAAAAATAAGAAATATTAATGGCCCAAACTCTTGGGGAGCAGTTATAAATATTCTTTTTTTATTTGTTTATTTTTAATTACTTTAGAATTTGCTGGGGGAGGAGGGCATAAAGGCACTTTTTCCCCCCAAGTGGAAGGTTACTTAGTGAAGAGAATGTTGAACTCCTAATTAGAACAAATTGAAAGATGTTGTCCTAGCAGAAATTAAGGAACTATGTAAATAACTTAATGGCTCATTTTAAATCTTTAATGTTAAGATTTGAAATTTAGATCAGTATTGATTGCCATTCCATCAATACCGATGCAAGAGGTTAAATTTGTGGGCTTATCAGTTTGCTGCGTGGGGGTTAGCTCCAGGTTGGCAAGGGATAGACAGTACTGTGTTCAAAGTCTTAGCCATTGGCCATTGAATGCATGCAAAAGATTCCTGTCAATCAGGTTTAAAGAGGCAAATTTTAATTATGCTGCTCTGCACACCTGTGGGTATAGCCAAAAAGAGACCAATGGTCCATTTTTTTCTCCCTTCTTTCAGCCATTCTCTCAAATTTTGCCAAGAGTGCAGACTTTGTATCAGGAATGATACAGAACCAGGAAGTCTCTTCCCCCTTAGAAGTTCCCACTGGAGAAGCCAAACAATTGTCAATTATATTTCTACAGCCAACTTTCTCATGAAAAAATTCAGTGCTGACGATGGCTGCAGCCAATATGCATGGAGTCCACTCCTGTTGGAGACTGCTCCTTTTATCCCTGGAGCAGGCTTTTCCCCAGAAAGAGGCTTCCCATGGCAGCTACTGCATGGCACTGGAAAATCCTGTTTGGTATGTTTCATTGGCCCTAGAATCCACTAAAGTCTACACGAGTCCAAGATAATCTAGGCGGCAGGAGGTGTGTGATTACCTGACAGTCCTTCATCCTTGCTGTCTCAGTCCCCATCTTGGTTCTGTCTGGTGCGCTTTCTCTGCTGGAATCACCCCATCTTTCACTTGTCATTTCTCTGTATTGAGCCTGCCCTCTGGGTTTTGATCACATTGCTAGAATACTACCTTACATAGACAGGGATTAACCAACAAGATGGCAATTCATTCACTCAACAGATATTTATTCAGTGCCAGACATCGCTCTAGTCACAAGGGATATAGCAATGAACAAACACTCCCTGACCTCATGAAAACTATATTCCAATAGTAGGAAACAGACAAGAATATTAAAAAAATAAATACACCTGTACCTAGATAAGTGCTTGGAAGCGATTGTTTTTAAAGAGAAGGGTATAAAAAGCGATGGAGGGAGGATGGCCATCTTAGACAGATGTCAAGGATAATGGCCTTAAGTGAAGCTGGAAGAGCTATATACCCAAGTACTGGGGAAGGGGAAGAACATTCTATGTGGAGGGAATAGCTGGTACAAGGCACTGAAGAAGACTCTGTTATACAAGCGTGTCATGGACGAGTGACGTTTGAAGGATCGTAAACAAGGAGGTGGCCAGAACTGATACATAATTTGAAGCAATCACTATGGATACTACATGGTGAATGGACAATGGCAGCAGGAAGACCAGTTAGGAAGACATTGCACTAGAGCAAGTGAACTGTGTGGGAGCTTACATTAGGCTGCTAGCAGGAGTATGGGTGCGGAAATGCCATCCTCTTTGGTATACACTTTAAAGACAGAGATGATACTAGTAGCTTGGGAAACAGACAAATGTCTTGCTTGAAAATTGTGTTAGACACTCTGGTACAGAGGTCAAGCTGGCAGTTGGTACATGAGTCTGGGTGTCAGGGAGGACTGAGGCCAGGATTATAAATCTGGGAGGCTGTTTCATGCACGAGGCTGGAAGAAATCACTTAAGGAGTACACATGGAGAAGAAGAGTCCTGTGGCCTAAAACACAATATTTAAAAGATGAGAAGAGGAATCCAGATTGTGGAGGAGGAGAAGCTGATGTGGTAGGAGGAAGGCAAGAGGACGTGCTGTTTTCCACTGCTCCACAGCTTGAATCACATATTGCCTCTGACCCTCTCTCTGCAGGTCCTAACCACATGTGCCCACATTCAGCTCATTTCTCAATGTCCACGCTCTGTACCATCTCTTTCACAGTGTTTTCTGAGAAGTCCCCACACAACCGTTCTCCTTTCTCTGCGAAGGTATTCTGCAGAACATCACTCTTCTAATTGTTTTGTACTTCAAATACTGGCTCTTGTCCTTCCAAGCACATCTTTAAGCTTCTGAAAACATGCAGTAACCCTACTCTTATTTTGCATTCTTAGCACCCTGCATGCAGTTACGGTACAAAAATGGGACATTTGTACTGATCTAATATAGTTAAAAAGAGAGACAGCAAAGTTTCAGAAAACAACCCAACTATGACTTATCACCTTAAAGTAGGAAAGAACAGAAGAAAAGAATCTACACTGCTAATGGACCAATCACTTTATCTCCATTTATTGAATAATAATAATAGTAACAGAGCACATGGCACTGTAAGTCATCAAAATGGAACCTTATGCTTGCATTGAGTCATGGAATTGTGAAATTGAAGCCAAACATTTGTGTCAAGTAATGTAAATCCTCGTTTTATTCGTTCCTTCAATCCCACGGTAGATGGAGCACATTTTGTGTGTTGAACCTTATTCCGGTGTCAGAAATATGGCAACAGACAAAAGTCTCTGCCCTCATGAGACTCACATTCTCTCAGTGAGAGATAAGCACTATAGAGAAAAGCAACATGGGGAAAAGTAATAGTAAATGAAGGAAGAAAGGTACTATTTAAGATGGGGTGATCAGCTATTACGAAGTGCCAACCTTACCAGAGTAGCTGTACACTACGTGTAAAGGAATCTTAGCATACCCTCCACTTTGTCACTTCTTCAACCTCTGAAGTTGGAGTTGGGTTTTAGTCATAGCCTGAAGTCTCTAGAAGACAAGTCAACTGAATAAAGTAGATGACAAAATTGTATATTTCTGGCTGTGGTCAAAATAATAGATTACTATAATGACATAAGTTTTCTAGGGACCTGGGTGGCTCAGTCGGATAAGCATATGCTTTCAGCTCAAGTCATGATCTCTAGGTCCTCAGACTGAGTCTCACAGCAGGCTCCCTGCTCAGTAGAGAGTCTGCTTCTCCCACTGCCTCTGTGTTCTCCTTCTTGTTCTCTATCAAGTAAAAACATAAATAAGCTTTCTGTATCGTTCATTAACTGGCTTTGGAAGAAATATAAAAAAAGAATTTCAAAAATTCTTGAGCACCTGACATAGAATAAGTACTTCTTATGTGTTTCAGTGAATGGATAATTGAAATATCGCTATATATATTTTCCCAAGATGTTTGCTTTGATGTCAATGATATGAATTTGGATTCTACTGTTTTCTAAAAAGTCACATTAGTTTGTAATCACACCCCAGAAATCTCTGTTTAAAAACTATATTGTTATAACTTAAATATTCTTAACCAAAATCTGTTGCAAGAATTCCAGAATAAAGATCAAATACAATGTGGTCTTCAAAGAGAGTTTAAAAATTCAAAATTCATTCTGGATATGTTAACAGGTAACATTCCAAAGCTTTAAATATTATTTTTATTTAAAAGTTAAGCATGGAAAATAAAAGCATGTGGTCCCTTTTACAGATAATTTGAGATGATGGATTTTGGCAGGAGTCTTGGCGTTAACTACCAGGAAATTCAGTCAGTACAAATAAATGTTGGTAAGTAACTGCTTCGAAAACAAGAGAAAGGGCTTAGATTTAAAAAAAAAAAAATTCCTGTTTCTGGTTGGGGAGCAGTTCCCAGCTCCCATATTTGGAGGTTCCATATATTCATCAGCACAAAATTTTCAGCTGGACAAGCCTTAGATTAGAATCTGAGGTTCATGCTCATTAATGGTGTGAGAAGCTGGGCAAGGTTGGGCAAGCTGTCAACCTCCCTGAACCTCTCAGTTTCTTCATCTCCAAAAATGAGAATGGTTATTTTTTTACATAAAAGGGTCAACTTTTCTCTAACAATGATTTTATTAGAGTGCTTCATGGTTCAACTTACAGGAAATCCAGAGCTAACTGCTGAAAACAATAGGGAATTTGTTAGCTCACACAAATAAAGTATCTTGAAGTAGAGCAAGATTCTGGATTGATTTGCCCCAGAAGTTCTCATTCTTTTATTTCTTTGTTCATTGTGGTAAAATATAGACAGCATAACATTTACATTTTAATGATTTTTTTCATTTTAATGATATGTAAGCGTCCAGTTGAGCAGTACGAGTGCATGCCCATTGCAGCCATCACCACCATCCATGTCCAGAACTTTTTCATCTTCCCGAACTGCAACTCTACCTATTAAATGATTTCCCTCTGTTGCCTTCCTTTCCTCAGTCCCTGGAAACCACTATTTGACCCGTCTCTATGGATTGGACTGTAAATGGCTATTTTTTATGTATGCGATGTGCCTACCACAGTGCTAACTCTCAGATAATCAGGACAGAGAGGAACAGTGACTGCACAAGAACATCCAGCCTAAGGCGACAGCTTACTGGAATGATGTGGGAAGGAACTAAAAGATCAGACAGAAGTGCTAAGCTCCAAACACGAAGAGAAATGGTTAAAAACTAGAGGAGGAGTCACCTATTAACTATTTTGGGCCAATCTGCCGTGAAATCAGAAGCCAGAGTAGTGTTTACACGTTGTGTCTTCTGTTGGCTTTTACCTTTACAGCAGCAAATGTCTTCCAATTGGTCTTCTGGCCACCAGACTCATTCTTCTAATCTATCCCCTAAAGGGTTGTCACTATAATTTTCCTCAAACATCAATGTTTTATTCCTGCTGCAAATTCCTCAACTGTGAGCAAAGAACTTTAGAGAGAAAACACAAGGCTCCCTTGGTCTAGAAGTGGGCTGAAAAATAGGTACTGATTCTAGCAGTAACCTTGGAAACCTGCTGATGGGCACTGATTTTAGTAGTGATGGTGGAACCCTGCTGATGTTGTGAAGTTGGATCAAGCTGCAAGCGGTCATGAGATGGTAGGCCCTCAGTATAATACCTGAGTGGAGCTTGGGACCCTGGGATTTCCTCCTGCAAAGAAGGTTTTGAACTTTAACCAACAGATGAGTGTGAAGGTACCCTAGAGAAGCAAGAGAAATGCATGACCTTCAGGTCCACGGTCTTTAGAAGAAGATGGTTTGAATGTGAGCTGCACAAAATGCAGGGAACTATGAAACTCCCCAGACACATCTTATGGGGTCCACTGAATGGTGAACATCCCCATGTAGGAAGAGAAAGCAGAGCCCCAGAGCTTCTGTATTCAATTAAAGAGCAGTGCAGTTGCATTGGAAATTGAGCAGTGATTCCATTAATTAAGGGTTTTAACAACGTAATTATAAAAGTTTTCCTGAGTGTAAACTTGGATTAAGATGGAAATCATTTCTTTTTGCCATGTTGCACCTAAATTAACCTGGCTATAACTTAAAACTTAAGAAAAGAAAAAAAGCAGGAAAGAAAATTATGCCTTTAACTTTATTTTTAGAAATAAAATAATTTCTGTAGTGTCATTTGCAAATATCTTCTCCCATTGTATGGTTGCCTCTTTGTTTTGTTGACTGTTTCCTTTGCTGTGCAGAAGCTTTTGATCTTGATAAAGTCCCCAAAGTTCATTTTCGCTTTTATTTCCTTTGCATTTGGAGACATGTCTTAAAAGAATTTGCTGTGGCCAGTGTCGAAGAGGTTACTGCCTATGTTCTCCTCTAGGATTTTGATAGATTCCTGCCTCATGTTGAGGTCTTTTATCCAATTCGAGTTTATCTTTGTGTATTGTGTAAGAGAATAGTTGAGTTTCATTCTTCTGTACATAGCAGTCCAATTTTCCCAGCACCATTTATTGAAGAGAATTTTTTCCACTGTATATTTTTTCCTGCTTTGTTGAAGATAATTTGACCATAGAGCTGAGGGTCCATATCTGGGCTCTCTACTCTGTTCCACTGGCCTATGTATCTGTTTTTGTGCCAGTACCATGCATCTTGGTGATCACAGCTTTGTAGTAAAGCTTGAAATCAGGCAATGTGATACCCCCAGTCTTGTTTTTCTTTTTCAACATTTCCTTAACAACAACAACAACAAAAAAATAGAATAAAGTTTAAAAGAAGAAATAAAATAATGCCTTTGATTTTTAAAATATGGTAGTTTTTAATTATTTTAATTTAAGTGTTGTCTCAAAATAGGCAATAAAACGTGACACATGTACACCTGTTCGTGGTGAGCTAGTATGTCTAAATTATCAGCATTTCTTACTCGGTAAGTAATATAGATGGACATAGAGGAAAAAAAAAAAGGATTTTAAATCGACAGGTTATTTCTTAGAGTTTTTTCTTTTGAAAAACAAATACTTCATTATGTTTAAATGTTTAATATTTATGCAGTTTATTGAAAATACACAAGTACTTAAAGACAGATTTCAAACTATTTTTTCTATAGATATTCAGAGCATGAAAATCTGACAGATACTTAAAAGAACAATTTCTTTTCTGTGTTTTCAAATGCAGTAAGCCAGTTAAATGTTCACCCAACTATTCAAACTCAATTTGCTTCTATGGCAAAAATAACCCTATTGATCTTTTTCCTCCCTTTTCCCCACTGTGTTTTTTCCAGCATCCTGACAGCTGTACTCTCATATGTCCAAATATTAGATAAGATTTCAGCTTACTATAAGGAAAATGTTGTAACACCAGAGCTGTTTAAATGCGAAGCAAAATGCCTGGGGAGACAAGAAGCATCCTGTTGGAGAAAGTGTTAAAATAGAGGTTCCCTCACAGAAAATTCAAACATTTGGAGAGTGGCTACCCCAGGTGAATAGTTTGCCTTGAGTCTGGAGTCTATGGTTACTATAATTACTGTGTATGACTTGAAGTAATTTCCTTGGCTCGCTTTTATTTTTTTTTAAAGATTTTATTTATTTATTTGACAGACAGAGATCACAAGTAGGCAGAGAGGCAGGCAGAGAGAGAGGAGGAAGCAGGCTCCCTGCTGAGCAGAGAGCCCCATGAGGGGCTGGATCCCAGGACCCTGAGATCATGACCTGAGCCGAAGGCAGAGGCTTTAACCCACTGAGCCACCCAGGCGACCCCCTGGCTCACTTTTGAGGAAAAAAAAATATTTGAATGAAATACCTGTCATCAGAATTGTTATCTAAGGAAAAAAGGTAGAAAAGAAGCAAGTGTCATAAAAACACAAAAATAGTGGACTGTCTACTTACAAAGTTAGTTCCTGAAAGTTCTTCTCCGTGTGACAACTGTGCCCATCAATTAGCATCTTTATCTAACAAGAAATAGTGAAGAACTGCTAAAGTTACATGCAATGGATCTGGCAGGAGACAAAATCAACAAGGGCAAAAAGAATGATTGGTACCGGGCATGACAATTATTTGGAAATAGATCTTTCAGAAAATCAGTTAAGCCATTGAAAAGCCATTGAATAAGCTTAAAAATGTGATCCTCATTGGGACTGTGCTATATAAGTCCACTGTGAAGTGATGGATGCTGGGTCACATTATAGATTTGGTTGGGAAAATTGTGCTCTATCCCAAAGCAAGGGCTGAGTCATTTTTTCATCATCCTAAGAATGTAGCCCACATTTGCAATTGCAACTCAATATGTTACACCTAAAATAAACTTTATATTTTTCTCTCAGATTTCAAGATAAGGTTGCAAAGAAATTTTGAACTATTTGCTATGGCATTCAGTGCTTGTTGAGATGGATTAATTTTGGTGGTCTTCTCTCAGAATGACATTTTTGTTGAGAAGTAAGGACTTCGTGTATTTTCCAAGCGAGGTCCTTAAAGCAACCTGAAAACAAACATATACCATAAGAGGCACTGTATTAATAATTTTTAAGAAGTTATTTAAACTTTCCCACCCTACACAAGTCTACAGTAGAAATAGCAGATGTTATGTCAATTTGAAAGGAAAAATTCCATGCCTGTTGTGTCAGAAGCTTCTTTAGGAATCTGAGATAATTCCACTAATCAATTATACCCAAAACAACTAACACAAGGCAGGAAGCATGCCCTGGGACCTCAGTCACTGAATGCAGTTATGGGTGACAATGGGTGATATTTTTTAGGTGATTCAGCATACCAAGATTCAGGTGTTTATGGGGTGCCTGGGTGGCTCAGTGGGTTAAACCTCTGCCTCTGGCTCAGGTCATGATCTCAGGGTCCTGGAATTGAGCCCCGCATTGGGCTCTCTGCTCAGCAGGGAGCCTGCTTCCTCCTCTCTCTCTGCCTGCCTCTCTGCCTACTTATGATCTCTGTCTGTCGAATAAATACATAAAATCTTAAAAAAAAAAAAAAAGATTCAGGTGTTTACCCTGAACTGTGTCTGTCCCAACTCTGCCTGTGATCTCTAATCCATGAACCCTATCTTGGTCTCCTGACCTACCTCTAGGTCTTTGGGATCTAGCTCATCAGTTTGAGTGCCTATTAGAATCCATTTTTACTCTCACAATCCTCCCAGGTATCATTTGGTTGCTTAAAGTAAATTTAACTCTACCCCAAGTGAAGGACTAAGGAATATTGTCCTGGATACCCAAAACCTCTAGTTTACCCGAAGCCAATATTCTCCTTCCCTCATTACAGAGTAATGTCCTCCAGGAGAGAGCAGGAAATCCTGATGTGGAAGTGGAGGTTCAGGCCTTCTCATAATTGAACTAGAAAGACTTTGGAGGCAGTTTCAGACAAGATAGAGCCGCAAATATAAACTAGAGCCCAAAGACCAGCCAAAAAAAACCTTTTAAGACCTTTCTAGCAACTTCCTTGACCTTTAGAGAACTCATGACTTCACACATTGGCCATAAAAACATTGGGCCAAGGCAGCAAGATAAGGCTTCTGGAGAACAGGCCTTCAGGTGATCTTTTCCAGGCTTGGAGATTTCCAGGTTCTTGCTCATCATTGAGAGAAAGGGCTTAACCTCTGGATGCCTCTCTTTATTGCATAATCTTTTTATCATGAGGCACAACCCTAGTTGCTAGTTGCTTATCTGGATAAAGAGAATTTTAAATCTTGAACTTTGAATTCTTTAAAAGCTTATGTAGATGGCTTTGTGCCATTTTTTTCTATGTTGGTCAATTCATGCTAAATGTGTCTATTTAATGTGAAAACTTATATATAAAGCAATACTACAAAGCCTATAGCTATCTATCCCGCTCCTACTTAATCAATTCTCCTTGCCTTGGGAATAAGAAGCCCAGTCCCATGTTTGCCCCAGCTCTAAACAAACCCAGTGCAAGCCCTGAAAGCTCTGTAGAACATACCAAGACAGTGTCTCACATTCTCTGGAGTTCATCATGGAAATGTGATAAAGATTAGAAATATGTAGACCTTTCTCTGAGTCTGTCTTCCAAGCGCCCTGTGAGGGCTGGCAAAAAAATGTTCTTATTCTCCAAATATTCACTGGCATGTATTTGTGCAGTAAAATTATGTTTGAGGTTTGTAGCTGGACTTTTTAAATGAACATCTGTTATTCTCTTTCAGTTAAGAGGTTCTGAACCCAGCTGGGCAGAGCAACTTGGCTTCCGCCACCACCTCTGCAGAGTCACAGATGGAGCCTGTAACCCACCAGCTGTTTGTTGATTGGCTGACCAGCTGCCACTCATCTCCCACAGCTGTTTTGGCCCTGAGAGGCTCTTGGGTGTGGAGGGAGAGGGTCAGGGTCAGCTTGTTCTGTGCTGCAGCCCATGGGAATTCCAGAAGCAGAGATATTTCATTAAACTGCTCTGATCAGCCGTTACTGAATGCTAAAGTCACAGCCCTGAGTGGGTGTGAAACAGGGTCTGGTGTATACCTTTTAGAATGGTGAGTCATTGCAGCTTGGTTTTCAGAGCAATTGTTTTTACCTCCTGGTGTCTCTCTAGTCTATTTCTGTGAGATGAGATTATAGATAATGTGATGCATACTAAGGCAAATGAGAGATGTGGTTGCAAAGAGGGCTTTATTTTCACCAAACAAAAATGCTCTTTGGATCTATATTACGAGTTCCATACTCTTTGGAAAAGGAAGCCTATTTTCTACCTGTGCCAGTGCCAACAACTATAAGAATACTTCAAGTTCCCTAGACCACTCTGACTCTGATGGCTTCAAGACCCTGGATTTCAAGAAGACAAAATATAAGACTTCAAAATCTTCCTCTCCAGGCCCTTCAGTAAAATTATATCAATAGTCGTAACACTCCTTTTGACATGCTATTATAGGATGATTACTTTTCTTGACTCACAGCTCCAGTCATGTTATTGTCTTACTCAAATTCCTTCCATGACTTGCAGCTGTCAAAAATACAGGTCATACTCCCTCTTTATGCTGTGATCTCAATCTACTTGTCAAAACTCTTAATTGCCAAGTACTTCCAAAACACTTCCTTGAGTCTAGCCATAAAGCAGCATGTACTGTTTCTTTGTGGCCCCTTGTTCTCCAGCTTCTGTGCTTTTGCTTATTCTGTTTTCCTGATCTCCTCAAATCCAAATGCTTCCTGTCAAGGCCAGTTCAAATATACCTGCTCCATTAAAGTCTCCCTAAGCCTTCTCAATCAAGCCCATCTTTGCTGCCTCCAAATATCTAATTACTTTCTGTTGGGTCCGTTATCAAAGGAACGAGACTTAGACAAAGTTACGCAAAGCCTTATTCTATGCCAAGCATTAGAAGTTAGACTGACCGGCCAGGGAAATGAGGTTGAGACAAAGTGAAAGTTATGTAAAGCTTTATTCTATGCCAAGCATTAGAAGTCAGACTGACCCGCCTGGGCCGCCTCTGAAGAGAGCAATGCCCCTTGGTCTTACAGGCTAGTTTTTATAGGGCACAATGGCAGACATCTGCATATGTGGCTTTGGCTGATTGGATGTCTCCTACCTGTGTGTTTTAGTAACGGTTACCTGGAACCAATACTAGTAACTGTTGAGACATTTATTAAACAACAAAATGGCCTTGTTTTAGGTGTGTGTTTTAGTAACAGCTACCTTGTTTTATGTGTTGTGTTTTAGTAACAGTTACCTGGAACCGAGAGCAGTAACTTTTCTAGACAACAAAATGTCTACCTAGGCAACATGGAGTAACTATGGCTAAGTAGGCCCAGGCAGGCCCTAGGGGGTTAACATGTTTTAACGTGGAATCGACCCCAACACTTTCCTCAAGTTCTCTCAAAACATTTTTTAGGACGTACTGCCTGGAATTATAGCTCACAGTGCCCAGTAGTCCTACCTTCCCCCAGAAGGGGCAGGTAGAACCTGTGTCCAGTTAATCTTCGTACTTGCCCTAGGGCCTTGCATGATCAAGTTTTGTTGCAAATATAGTAATGGACATTTGTAGAAAGCTGTAGAATTTCCAAGTAGGATTCACATTCATCAGTTCAGTTAATTCTTACAAGTGAAAGTACAAAGAACAAGTGTTCTCTTTATTATAAATGAGGAGAAGGGAAATAGAACTAATTTTTAGTCAGAATTAACTTCCACTTATTTATCAAACTATGATTTGTGTCATTCTTAATGGCTGCCTCTTCCACCATATTATAAGTTCCATAAGAGCAGGAACCTCCACTTATTTATCAAACTATGATTTGTGTCACTCTTAATGGCTGCCTCTTCCATCATATTATAAGCTCCATAAGAGCAGGAACCATGTCTATATTTCCAGTGCCTTGCACATCGACAGACATAATATAAGAATTTATTAAACGTTGTTGAATGAAGGAAGGAGTGAATACTATGAGGTAAATAGTAGGCTGAATGTTCTATTCACACTATTTTATTCTTACAGCAGGTATCATCTCCATTTCACAGGCAAGGAAATCTAGTCTCTGGGGCACAGAGTGCTTACACATGCAGCTGAAATGGAAACCTAGTTTTTGTGATTATAAATATGATGTATTTTCCTTCATACCATCAGCCTTCTATGAAGTGCCTTTAAGTAGTCTTTCTTTAGTTACATTTTTACATTTAATTGCTCTGTAATTCTAGAAGAAGAAAGACATTTTCAAGGGTTACCTTAACTCTTAAATATTTATATCTCTGTTAATTATAGACTTCATAGTTGTAAAATAGTGGGTAAGTTTATTAGTCACAATTACAGAGTCCAGTGGTATCGTTATGTGAAGGTAGATGTGGGTGTACTCTTGGAAGGGAAGAACTTGGAAGGGAAATGATTTTCTAAGGCTTTCTCTACCTCTACTGTAGTTCTCTGCTTTTTTTGAAATAAAAAAATTTGATCTAAAAGTAAAAAATAAGTTCCCATCACAATTTACTTTGTCCTCAGTGATCCGGACAAATAGTCATAGTTATATTTTAATTACTGTCTTTGAAAAGAGAAAATAAACTTATATTGAGCAATCTCCTCATGCCAGGACTTCTCAGATGAATAGCCTGATGAGGCAGGCATTATTATTACCTCTATTTTATAAAGGAAAATGTTAGTGCCTTGTATGTGCTATGATGAGTGTTGTGAATTGTGTAAGACTGATGATTCACAGACTTGTACCCCTGAAACAAATAATACATTATATGTTAACTAAAAAGAAAGAATGGTTTATTTTTATATCTTTTGAATTTCAAAAGAAAAGTCTATGATTGAATTGTCCAAATCTCCTTTTTCTTTATGTAAAATTTGGGAAAAGATTTTCTTCTAATTTAACAACATTCCTGAGGCCTAAAGTCAAAAGGGAGTCTTTCAACTTTGTAATTTTCTGAGTCTTCTTTATAGTGTTTCCATACTGTGGTTAGTAGTCAAGTCATTGGGCTTGAAATGGTGTATTTGGTTAACGTGTGTATGCAAAAATGAGAATTAAATAATGCCTATTATTATTATTATTATTTTAAATGTTTGCTTTCTTTTTATAGCAAGATCAATATATATCTTTGACTTCTCTTTCTCAACATACATTTAGAAAGCCATGTCTGAAACTCCTTTATTTGAAAGGTAGCATGTTTCAACATGATTTCTAAGAAGGAGTCCAGTTTATTAATATTTTATAAATCTGTGTTAATCTATCTAATCTATCTAATCATCATATAATTTGCATTTTTAATATCTACTGTGCCTTTAGTGACAATGACAATGTGTTTTTCTTTATATCTGTGTAGACCTCAACTACCAAACTACTGGTATGCAGTTAGTCATTCACAAAGTGCATTGGATCAAAACAAAGACCTTAAGGCCAAAGTTTTGTGCTCTAAAACCATTCCCATGAGCCCTGCTTGTTACCCACAGCATGTTCCTATCACTGTGATATGGATCTTTTAAAAACATAGCAGACTAACAACATCTAAAAATCCCTGGATGGAACCATTACTCTCAAAGTGATCCAAAACTGACATCACACAGAATCTTTTGTAAAAATTTCTGTTCTCATAGCTACTTGAGGTGCAAAATATTTATGTGAACCCAAACTTTTTAAAAGAAAACAACTATTGGAAAGATATCTCATGTCTTCTTCCTACCGTTTTCATGGTCTCACTTCAAATTTGTTGCCAGGCAGTTTTACAGCCAAGGCCCCCTTGAAAGAGACATCTGTGAAGGGAGTTAGGAACACTGAAATGCAAACTGTAAAATAAATTAATCAATAAAAACACACCTTCTAAGTAGAGTTTTCTAAGTAATTGCACCAAACGATTAATAAATTATTAATTATTTTAAATTTACTTAGTTAACATACAGTGCAATATTGGTTTCTGGAGTAGAGTTCAGTGATTCATCACTTATATACAACACTCAGTGCTCATCACAACAAGTGCCACTTTTAATACCCATCATTTATCCAGCTCATCTCCATTGCCTCCCTCCACTAACTGTCAGTTTGTTCTCTATCATTAAGAGTCTCTTAGTGTAGGGGCACCTAGCTAGCACACTTGGTTAAGCTTCTGACTTTTGGTGTTGGCTAAAAATGATTTCTTTTTGTCCAAATCCAAATTTTTGAAAAATCATTTTGATATCTCGGGTTCTTCTGTAAAGATTTTGTGAGCTATTTAAAGTATCTACCATCTCTGGGGCACCTGGGTGGCTCAGTGGGTTAAAGCCTCTGCCTTTGGCTCAGGTCATGATCTCAGGGTCTTGGGATTGAGCCCCACATCAGGCTCTCTGCTCAGCAGGGAGGCTGCTTCCTCCTCTTTCTCTCTCTCTCTGCCTGCCTCTCTGCCTACTTGTGATCGCTGTCTGTCAAATATATAAATAAAAAATCTTTAGGGGTGCCTGGGTGGCTCAGTGGGTTAAGCCACTGCCTTCGGCTCAGGTCATGATATCAGGGTCCTGGGATCGAGTCCCGCATCGGGCTCTCTGCGCAGCAGGGAGCATGCTTCCCTCTCTCTCTCTCTCTACCTGCCTCTCCATCTACTTGTGATTCCTCTCTGTCAAATAAATAAATAAAACCTTTAAAAAAAATAAAGATCTTTAAAAAAATCTGCCATCTCTCATTTGATACTTATTAAATCCACTTCTTCATCATTGCTAACTTCCTAACTTACCTTCTTAGTATTTTTAATATTTTCCTAAAATCTTAGACCTTCTTCTCAAAACTTCTAGAAGAATTCCTGATTATAGAGGTCACATATCCATGAATAAATAAATATCTTCTGTTTCAGAACAAATGGCAAGATTTCATTTTTGATGGGGGGGGGTAATATTCCATTATACACATACACAGACACACACACACACACACACATATATAAAGTTTTAATAGAAATATAAATAAAATCTGGGGGGAGGAGTCAAGATGGCGGAGAAGTAGCAGGCTGAGACTACTTCAGCTAGCTGGAGATCAGCTAGATAGCTTATCTAAAGATTGCAAACACCTGAAAATCCATCGGCAGATTGAAAAGAAGAAGAACAGCAATTCTGGAAACAGAAAAACAACCACTTTCTGAAAGGTGTTTTTTTTATTTCTTTTCTTTTCTTTTTTCTTTTTTTTTTCTTTCTTCCTTTTCAAACTCTTTTTATCCCCTTTCTTCCCCCTAACGATTTTGGATCTCTTCTAATTTGGTTAAAGCATATTTCCCTGGGGTTGTTGCCACCCTTTTAGTATTTTACTTGCCCCTTCATATACTCTTATCTGGACAAAATGACAAGACGGAAAAATTCAACACAAAAAAAAGAACAAGAGGCAGTACCAAAGGTTAGGGACCTAATCAATACAGACATTGGTAATATGTCAAATCTAGAGTTCAGAATGACAATTCTCAAGGTTCTAGCTGGGCTCGAAAAAGGCATGGAAGATATTAGAGAATCCCTCTCGAGAGATATAAAAGCCCTTTCTGGAGAAATAAAAGAACTAAAATCTAACCAAGTTGAAATAAAAAAAGCTATTAATGAGGTGCAATAAAAAATGGAGGCTCTCACTGCTAGGATAAATGAGGCAGAAGAAAGAATTAGTGATATAGAAGACCAAATGACAGAGAATAAAGAAGCTGAGCAAAAGAGGGACAAACAGCTACTGGACCAAGAGGGGAGAATTCGAGAGATAAGTGACACCATAAGATGAAACAACATTAGAATAATTGGGATTCCAGAAGAAGAAGAAAGAGAGAAGGGAGCAGAAGGTATACTGGAGAGAATTATTGGGGAGAATTTCCCCAATCTGGCAAAGGGAACGATTATCAAAATTCAGGATGTTCAGAGAATGCCCCTAAAAATCAATAAGAATAGGCCCACACCCCGTCACCTAATAGTAAAATTTACAAGTCTCAGTGACAAAGAGAGAATCCTGAAAGCAGCCCAGGAAAAGAAGTCTGTAACATACAATGGTAAGAACATTAGATTGGCAGCTGACTTATCCACAGAGACCTGGCAGGCCAGAAAGAGCTGGCATGAGATTTTCAGAGCACTAAACGAGAAAAACATGCAGCCAAGAATACTATATCCAGCTAGGCTATCATTGAAAATAGAAGGAGAGATTAAAAGCTTCCAGGACAAACCAAAACTGGAAGAATTTGCAAATACCAAACCAGCTCTAAAGGAAATATTGAAAGGGGTCCTCTAAGCAAAGAGAGAGCCTACAAGTGGTAGATCAGAAAGGAACAGAGACCATATACAGTAACAGTCACCTTACAGGCAATACAATGGCCCTAAATTCATATCTCTCAATAGTTACCCTGAATGTTAATGGGCTAAATGCCCCTGTCAAAAGACACAGGGTATCAGAATGGATAAAAAAAGAAAACCCATCTATATGTTGCCTCCAAGAAACTCATTTTAAGCCCAAAGACACCTCCAGATTTAAAGTGAGGGGGTGGAAAAGAATTTACCATGCTAATGGACATCAGAAGAAAGCAGGAGTGGCAATCCTTATATCAGATCAATTAGATTTTAAGCCAAAGACTATAATAAGAGATGAGGAAGGACACTATATCATACTCAAAGGGTCTACCCAACAAGAAGATCTAACAATTTTAAATATCTATGCCCCCAACGTGGGAGCAGCCAACTATATAAACCAATTAATAACAAAATCAAAGAAACACATCAACAATAATACAATAATAGTAGGGGATTTTAACACTCCCCTCACTGAAATGGACAGATCATCCAAGCAAAAGATCAGCAAGGAAATAAAGGCCTTAAATGACACACTGGACCAGATGGACATCACAGATATATTCAGAACTTTTCATCCCAAAGCAACAGAATACACATTCTTCTCTAGTGCACATGGAACATGCTCCAGAATAGATCACATCCTCGGTCCTAAATCAGGAATCAACTGGTATCAAAAGATTGGGATCATTCCCTGCATATTTTCAGACCACAATGCTCTAAAGCTAGAACTCAACCACAAAAGGAAGTTTGGAAAGAACCCAAATACATGGAAACTAAACAGCATCCTTCTAAAGAATGAATGGGTCAACCGGGAAATTAAAGAAGAATTAAAAAAAATCATGGAAACAAATGATAATGAAAATACAACGGTTCAAAATCTGTGGGACACAACAAAGGCAGTCCTGAGAGGAAAATATATAGTGGTACAAACCTTTCTCAAGAAACAAGAAAGGTCTCAGGTACACAACCTAACCCTACACCTAAAGGAGCTGGAGAAAGAAGAAGAAAGAAACCCTAAGCCCAGCAGGAGAAGAGAAACCATAAAGATCAGAGCAGAAATCAATGAAATAGAAACTAAAAAGACAATAGAGCAAATCAATGAAACTAGGAGCTGGTTCTTTGAAAGAATTAATAAAATTGATAAACCCCTGGCCCGACTTATTAAAAAGAAAAGAGAAAGGACCCAAATAAATAAAATCATGAATGAAAGAGGAGAGATCACAACTAACACCAAAGAAATACAAACTATTATGAGAACATACTATGAGCAACTCTACGCCAATAAATTTGACAATCTGGAAGAAATGGATGCATTCCTAGAAACATATAAACTACCACAACTGAACCAGGAAGAAATAGAAAGCCTGAACAGACCCATAACCAGTAAGGAGATTGAAACAGTCATTAAAAATCTCCAAACAAACAAAAGCGCAGGGCCAGATGGCTTCCCGGGCGAATTCTACCAAACATTTAAAGAAGAACTAATTCCTATTCTCCTGAAACTGTTCCAAAAAATAGAAATGGAAACTCATTTTATGAGGCCAGCATCACCTTGATCCCAAAACCAGACAAGGATCCCACCAAAAAAGAGAGCTATAGACCAATATCCTTGATGAACACAGATGCGAATATACTCAACAAAATACTAGCCAATAGGATTCAACAGTACATTAAAAAGATTATTCACCACGACCAAGTGGGATTTATTCCAGGGCTGCAAGGTTGGTTCAACATCCGCAAATCAGTCAATGTGATACAACACATCAATAAAAGAAAGAACAAGAACCATATGATACTCTCAACAGATGCTGAAAAAGCATTTGACAAAGTACAGCATCCCTTCCTGATCAAAACTCTTCAAAGTGTAGGGATAGAGGGCACATACCTCAATATCATCAAAGCCATCTATGAAAAACCCACCGCAAATATCATTCTCAATGGAGAAAAACTGAAAGCTTTTCCGCTAAGGTCAGGAACACGGCAGGGATGTCCATTATCACCACTGCTATTCAACATAGTACTAGAGGTCCTAGCCTCAGCAATCAGACAACAAAAGGAAATTAAAGGCATCCAAATCGGCAAAGAAGAAGTCAAATTATCACTCTTCTCAGATGATATGATGCTATATGTGGAAAACCCAAAAGACTCCACTCCAAAACTGCTAGAACTTGTACAGGAATTCAGTAACGTGTCAGGATATAAAATCAATGCACAGAAATCAGTTGCATTTCTCTACACCAACAGCAAGACAGAAGAAAGAGAAATTAAGGAGTCCATCCCACTTACAATTGCACCCAAAACCATAAGGTACCTAGGAATAAACCTAACCAAAGAGACACAGAATCTATACTCAGAAAACTATAAAGTACTCATGAAAGAAATTGTGGAAGACACAAAGAAATGGAAATATGTTCCATGCTCCTGGATTGGAAGAATAAATATTGTGAGAATGTCTATGCTACCTAAAGCAATGTACACATTTAATGCAATTCCTATCAAAGTACCATCCATCTTTTTCAAAGAAATGGAACAAATAATTCTAAAATTTATATGGAACCAGAAAAGACCTCAAATAGCCAAAGGGATATTGAAAAAGAAAGCCAATGTTGGTGGCATCACAATTCCAGACTTCAAGCTCTATTACAAAGCTGTCATCATCAAGACAGCATGGTACTGGCACAAAAACAGACACATAGATCAATGGAACAGAATAGAGAGCCCAGAAATAGACCCTCAACTCTATGGTCAACTAATCTTTGACAAAGCATGAAAGAATGTCCAATGGAAAAAAGACAGCCTCCTCAATAAATGGTGCTGGGAAAATTGGACAGCCACATGCAGAAAAATGAAATTGGACCATTTCCTTACACTACACACAAAAATAGACTCAAAATGGATGAAGGACCTCAATGTGCGAAAGGAATCCATCAAAATCCTTGAGGAGAACACAGGCTGCAACCTCTTCGACCTCTGCCGCAGCAACATCTTCCTAGGAACAACGCCAAAGCCAAGGGAAGCAAGGGCAAAAATGAACTATTGGGGTTTCATCAAGATCAAAAGCTTTTGCACAGCAAAGGAAACAGTTAACAAAATCAAATACAACTGACAGAATGGGAGAAGATATTTGCAAACGACATATCAGATAAAGGACTAGTGTCTAGAATCTATAAAGAACTTAGCAAACTCAACAGCCAAAGAACAAATAATCCAATCAAGAAATGGGCAGAGGACATGAACAGACATTTCTGCAAAGAAGACATCCAGATGGCCAACAGACACATGAAAAAGTGCTGCATATCACTCGGCATCAGGGAAATACAAATCAAAACCACAATGAGATATCACCTCACACCAGTCAGAATGGCTAAAATCAACAAGTCAGGAAATGACAGATGCTGGCGAGGATGCGGAGAAAGGGGAACCCTCCTACACTGTTGGTGGGAATGCAAGCTGGTGCAGCCACTCTGGAAAACAGCATGGAGGTTCCTCAAAATGTTGAAAATAGAACTGCCCTATGACCCAGCAATTGCACTATTGGGTATTTACCCTAAAGATACAAACGTAGTGATCCAAAGGGGCACGTGCACCTGAATGTTTATAGCACCAATATCCACAATAGCCATACTATGGAAAGAACCTAGATGTCCATCAACAGATGAATGGATCAAGAAGATGTGGTATATATATATATATATATACACACAATGGAATACTATGCAGCCATCAAAAGTAATGAAATCTTGCCATTTGCGAAATAAGTCAAGCAGAGAAAGACAACTATCATATGATCTCCCTGATATGAGGAAGTGGTGATGCAACATGGGGGGCTTAAGTGGGTAGGAGAATAATAAATGAAACAAGATGGGATTGGGAGGGAGACAAACCATAAGTGACTCTTAATCTCACAAAACAAACTGAGGGCTGCTCGGAGGAGGGGGTTGGGAGAAGGGGGTGGGATTATGGACATTGGGGAGGGTATGTGCTTTGGTGAGTGCTGTGAAGTGTGTAAACCTGGTGATTCACAGACCTGTACCCCTGGGGATAAAAATATATGTTTATAAAAAATAAAAATTAAAAAGAAAAAGAAATATAAATAAAATCTTTAAAAACAAATAAATAAGTAAAAAGATGAATAGTGGGATCAATAAACAAAATGGTTTGGGTAATCATTGACCTTTGGATGGAAGCACAGATGTGAGTCACATTTAGAGATCACTGCCATATGGAAATTTGCACTTCTAGAGTTTGGCCTCTGGGTCAATAACTTAAAATTCTATGGGAAATGGAATAAAAGGAATTAAATACTCCATAGTATAAAAAGGTCCCATTTACATAATTGAGATGGACTTTGTCGTTTTAATAAAACTTAAAATAATTAAAGAAAGGAATAGGGGTATGACAAATACTGATGCTTGTCTTTTAATATTTACTCCCCTCTTTTTTAGTAAATAAGAGATACATATTTTAGCCTAGATTATAGTAAAAAATGCACATGTTCACTCTCCCTTTCAACTAGGACTGACCACATCATTTTTTTGGAGCCATATGACATAAATGGAAGCATTGTGTGACACTTCAGATGTTCTCCTTAATTAAAAAGCCCTCCTTTGCCTTTCCTCCATCCTGCTGCTGCAATGGTTGGAGCTCGAGCAGCCATGTTGAACCCTAAGAGCAAGGACAACCTCTTAATCATGTTGAAGCAGAACCTTGGAGAAAGATTGGTTCCTTGATGATTGTGAGGTTGTCATCATTCTTGGACTTACTCTCTCTGAAATTATTTCACATGAAGCAGTGATACTTCTATCTTTTTTAAGTAACTTTTTGTGTGTGGGGGGAAGAAGGGGGGAAAAGTGGTCTGTTTTATTCACAGATGAACCTAATCCTAACTGATATGTTTTACTTTCCCATCCCCAGTACTCTTCTGGAATGTGTGTTGGATCTGGGAGACAGCTGGAGGTGAGTGGGGCAGTAATCAGGACAGCCCGTAGTCAGAAGGAATTGGCATTCATTTGAGCTATAATCTGTAGTCATAATGCTCCAGAGAAAAGGTGGACAAGAAGTAGTTTACCTAGAAACTGAAGCAATTTCTGGATTACCTGCTGTGTTGGCTCCTGTTACCCTATTAAATAAAAGACATGGTCAAGTGTATCTGTGTAATTTTTCCTTTTTTTTTTAATTCCAAGGGTGTGTGTGTTATAATTTTTAGTACATTAAAATTCTGATGTTCTCATGAAGATTAAATAAAATGTCACTTTTAATAATTTTTATTTAAGTGATTTACCCACAGGAAATCCTAGAATCTGAGTTACTGGGTTCACTTTTAACTGAATGCTGATCAGCTCTTTATTTCTGAAGGTAAATTCACCAGAAATGAGGAGTCCCAGAAAGAATACTCACACACTTGTAGCTCAAATTTCTTATTTGGGAGAAAAAGTGTAACCAGTATGGTCATGCTTCCTATGTGGCTTCATAATTGTTGGGAAAAAAAATTATTTGATGTAGACACAAAATTATCTTCCAACTGAGAGATGGACTCCATTTGCTTCATTAAAAGTTAACTAATAATGTAAGATAGTGGGGGGGGGGCACTTTTGTTCACTCTTCCTTCTTTCTAGAAATTGAGTAGATAGTCAAATCATTAAGATTATGCTAAAATGAAATTAACTAGCAAATTAACATTTGTCCTGATATCAATTATTCTTGCAAACGAACCGCAAGCCAAAGAGTCAAAGCAACACCAAACATTTTTGGACAACTTTAAAAAATAGTTCAGAAAGCAGTATTTTCTAATTTTGTAGGTGTGGAGAGAAAGAATAGTATCTGATAAGATGAAATCATTTTCAGCAACAAAATCACTTGTTAATGGAAGCATCATTTTCATAAAGCATTTTTCAGAGTATGGGGTTCTTTTGAAAAGCAATTATCATCCCACCCATTGTTAAAATACTTTCTTTACCTTGAAACAAGACATTGAGTTTACATTTATAAATGTCTATAATATAGCATACTGTCATATCTCCTTAAATCATTGTTTTAATATAATTTCATGGTTGACAAGTTTATACTATGTTGAAAACAAGAAAATAGACCCCAAAAGGAGTTGCTTATCCTTATCCTTACATCAGTACACTGAGACTTAATTCCAGTTTCAGCTATCCCAGAATGGAATCTAAACCAGTGGATCAGGAATCTCTTGATTAGCCGCAGTTAGGTCATCTGCCTGATAGACCCCCACCATTTCCTGAGGGAAAATAACTGCAATAACCAATCCTCTTTTTGCCAGTACAACTTCCTAGTTCCTGTTCTGTTCTCCCTATAAAAGTCTTCCATTTTTGCTCTTCAGAGCTCCTTTCTGTCTGCTAGATTGGATGCTGCCAGATTCAAATCAAGTTCTGTTCAAATAAACTAAAGATTTTTGGTATGCCTGCAGTTTATCTTCTAACAACTAAAAATAAGAAGAGTGTCGGTTCTGACGTGTTAGTTTTTATACTGTTAGTATTATCTTTAAGATGTGGAGTATTGTGGAGATTCGGGGATTTGGGGTTTTTTTGCAGAAATCTTTTTTATGCTACTTATTCATTTTGTGAGGCTTGTCTATGTTAAACTGAACACTATATATTTTTATAATATATTAAAAATGACAAATAGAAGTTCTAATATTTTCTTCCCACACTTCAGTGGACTGTCCTGCATAGCCTGTGGTATATCCATCAATTTTGGATACTCTCAGGGAACTAAAAATCAACCCCACCTTATAGAGTCCATTCATTTCACAACTAATGGCAACATCATAATGGGAGGGCCCCATCCCCTTTTTAAGTGTCCTTACACAACTAATATGATCCAGTTTCAATCCAGAGACCTGATAAGGAAGCCCATCCTTCTACCTACCAGTCATGGGAGTCAACCTGAGACCTAGACTCTCTTTTGTTCAGTAAAGTAGTATCTTGGCCTGAGGGGCACCTGGGTGGCTTCACTGGTTAAGTGCCGAACTCTTGATTTTGACTCAGGTCATGATCTCAGGGTGGTGAGATCAAGCTTATGTAGGGCTATGCACTGGGCATGAGCCTTCTTAAGAGTCTCTCCCTCTCCCTTGGCCCCTCCCCTGGCTTGCACTCTCTCTCATTCAAGAAAAAAAAAAAAAGTATTTTGGGCTGTGAGGTACATTTCAGCCTAGCACTCCCACTTGGCTGCACTAGCTCTGAGTAGTGAGACACTGCGAGCTGAGGAGAAGCTGGCTGTGACACCTGAGCCCAGCATTCTATTGTAGGGCTAGTTCTCAATTCCCGCATTTTTACATCAGTGATTCTTTCTTGTAAAGATCACCCCACTCTAACTGCATGTCAGACCTGGAGCGCAGAGTTAGGCAGTTAGACAGCTGAGCCGTCTGCTAGTACCCAGAACCCTATCCTCCTTTTCCTTCTTCTGAGCCCAGGGTGTCAGCTTCAGTACAGTCTTAGTCTGTCGTTTTCTCCATCCCTTTGCCCTTCTGAGGGCAGGCATTCACAGGAATTCTAAGGAACATCCCTCACCCCAACCTCCTTCTAAATAAGGTTAGCCTCCCTGAGTTCAAAGTGCTTTTCTAGCTTCTTTTTTGCTGAATAGAGAAAACAAAAATTTTATCTTCATTTGTGTCTGTACTACAATATTGAATATACACTGTGTTCAGGGCACTGTAATAAGATGCTGACCATCAAAATTTCTTTTTAATACTCACAGGAGGCTGATTATTATCTCTGTTTCATAGATGGAGACATTGAGGATTAAAGAGTTTACAAAACCAGCGCAATTCAGAAAATGGGGGGTGTCTATAATGGAAACTCAGGCAATACTAACTTCAATATCCATAATATCATCATTATACTATATTATATTCACATAATTATACTTAGGGACAACAATAGCTTTCTACCAGAATTATGTTCATGTGTACAATGAAATATTTTTCCTTGAGTAGGTCAAAGTGTGGAAAGAGATAAAATGTGTTAAAATAGAAATTGGTAAAAGTTGCGGGAGAATGTAGAAGGTCCCTAAATACTTAGAAGGGGATCAGAGAAAGATTCATTCAAGAGGGAACTCTTGAAACTCTTGAGTTAATCCTTGAAGAATGAGTAGATGGTAGCCAGGGAGAAAAGGCTGGTGGACATGCCTGGCAGAGAAACAAATTATGAAAAGGTGAAGACGTTTGAGAGTGTCTTACACATTGGAGGTTAGCAAATAGTTTTCCATAGTCAAAGGACAAGAAATGGAGCTTTAAAGGACGTGTTAGTTTTTATACTGTTAGTATTATCTTTAAGATGTGGAGTATTGTGGAGATTGTCTAGAGCACTAGACAAAATGACAAAAAAAGTCAGAGGGGAAAACATGGAGCACTTTGCATGATGGGCCAAGGGCTTTGGACATTTTCAGAGTGTGGCAAAAAGCCACTGAAAGTGTGAATATCACATGATCATGTTTGCACCTTAGACAACTCTAGAAATGGATTAGAGGCTGGTATAAGACTTAGAGACCCGGGTGGAAAGATTGTATAATTTTTTATGCCATTTTATTCTAGAACTCAGGGGATATCCAAGTATGGCCTGGGCCACTAGGATAGCTGCACAGACCAACATACTCTTTTTCACATTTTCAGTTTGAGGGCTTATACCAAGATTGGTTTTCTTAAGTCCACTTCCTCACTCACTGACTCATTTCTTCATTCAGCAGAGATTAATTTGGCAAGAGTTTCTAAGAGCTGAGTTCAGAACTAGAGCAAACTTTTCCCATCAAGTTCACCCCAGGACAAACCCACATCCTTTAAGCTAAGCCAGCCTAGACAGGCTCTTCTACCTGAGCCTGAGAAAGTATGAGACCGCCTTCATGCTTCTCTCTCTCTCTGCCCTCTCCTTGCACTACCTGCATGCATCCATCTGGCTACCAGAATCTCAGCAGGAAGCCAGCCCCAGGAACACTGGCCCAGGGTGAGTGCCTCCCTGCTACATAATCATGGGGGGTGACGAGAGGTGGGCAACACTCCTGCCAAAGCCCGGCAGAACTTTCTGCAGAGAGATGTGTAGACTATTTTGAGAGAAAAGCGAAACTGGAATGGTATTGGCTAATGCATGTCAGCATCTTTTTCTTATTGGATAAATTTGAAGACAAACGTAAATTCCTATGTGGTTTCAGAGATAATATTTCAAAGAAAACCCACATGGTATCAACAAAGAGAACTATGATCATCCTAGCTCTCCAACTCAGAAAGGATGAAAATTCTGCATTCTTCAGTATCAGAATAGGAGCTGGCACATCCAAAATAAGGTTTCTTTATTTTTTATGCCATATCCTCTTCAAATCTTTGTTACTGTTTCCTCTAGTCCCAGTGAACAAGTAACAAAAATTACTTGAGGATCAATGTGGGCGAAAGACTGTACAGGACATACGAGATTAAAAAACTCACATAAGAGCATTAAATTGTCCTTAAATACTTTAGTCTAATTGAGGCATATAAAAGGTACATTAGGAAAAATTCATTATACAATAAAGACAGATACTCTATGGATTAAGTACATGGTACTAACAATGGTTTCATAGGAAAGAGGAGATTTATCTGAGATTAAAAGGAACAGGAAGGGTTTGGATTATCAGAAAGGAATGACCCAGGAGGAGCTCACAGAGAGAAAATATGAACTTGAGTACTGAAGAGTAATTATGGCTAACATTCACATAACATTGTCAGGCATTGTTCTAGTTACTTTACACGTATAAAATGATTTTATTCTTTACAATAACCTTATGACATAAGGACTAAATTACCCCCTATATTAAAGATGAGGCAATGTGCACAGAGAAACTAAGTGACTTGCCCAAAGTCACACAGACAAGAAATGGTAAAGCCATGCCATGATCTCAGTCAGCCAGCCCTCAGAATGTGGTCTTACCACTAACACATCCTAGATTGTGAACAGCAGTCAGGCTTCATCCAGGGGCAGCAGGTGAGAACAGAGGTGGGCAAGTATATCCATGTGACGGGGGTGAAACCTGATGAGAGTGGGAGCATATTCAGAAGTGCCCCCAGAAACCTTGATATGCTCAGTGTGGGTGTCAGACCGAAAGGCATTCACTTCTGGATTTTATTTTACTTTAATATTTTTTGTAGGGGGAGGAAGGGGCAGAGGGGGAGAGAGAGAATCCCAGGTAGACTCCCCGCTGAATGCGGAGCCTGATGGGGGCTCTATCTCATGATCTTGATATCATGACCTGAGCTGAAATCAAGAGTTAGCCACTCAACTGACTGAGCCACACAGGCATCCCTCACTTCTGGATTTTAAAAGGCAGTTTATTTCACATTCGCAAACATATCTAATTTCAAAAGTCAAAATTCAAATGGTAAAATTTTAAATAATCTCAGACTGCAGCAATATTAGGGTTGAATGGAAAACTAGGCAAAGTAGCATATTATGTGGCTACAGAAATGAATATTAACATGGTCTTCAGATGGGAAAATGTGCAAATGTAGAATTTTTTCCCTAAAATTTGTATTTATAGGACTTATACATATATAAACCCAAATTTTAATTACGGAACATTCATGAGTGCCCTTTATGTTCTTTATGTTTGGCCTCTTAATTCATCCTTCTCCCCAGCACTATGTTTCTTTGACCTTCTTCCCTCTGCCACAGGTAAGAGAGAGTGGGTGATACCACCAAGCATCCTGAACAGAGTCATTTCATGCTTGCTCATTAGTGTTCTGCTGAAGTGGGAACCCTGGACTAACTCACTTCCTCCTAGTGTGGTTACAGAACCTTGCTTCTGGTAAAAAGGAGAGGAGAAAAGAGGGGTATGGCAGAATGGAGAAGTTGGTTTTATTTCAGGTTGAGGGAAAACACTAACATGACAATATTCTAGAACAAATCTGCAAGACTTTTTTCCACTCCAACACTTGTTAGCAAAACAACGATCTCATTTGAAGGGGTAGAGAGCCTTTAGATGATGATACCAGGAGACAAGCTTCCTGGAAAAAAAAAATTAGTGGACATCTGAGATACCTAAGCCTCCTCCCTCCCCCCAAACAAATCTATGGTGTTGGGGTGAGGGGCAAGAGGTGGAAGGGGTGGGGAAAAGTGACTACTGTCTCTTCTCTAACTCCAGTTCTAATTCCAAGAACATCAAACAAAATCTACATGTCTGGAGATTCATTTTTTCCCTCTATTTTTGTTTCCCTTCCCCACCCTGAGCTGTTTAGTATTTTAGGAAAGTTTTTAATCATATTAAGTTCACTGGCACCCTCTAACAGCTCCTATATGTCTAGATGCACTCTAGTATTTCTGGTTCTCCCAGACTTCAGCCTCACTTCTTCCGGATAATGTGCAAAGGGGGCTTGTGCCAGGAGCACAAGAAAACATCTCTTTTGCTCTTATGTTTGGACCAGGCTTCCCTAGAAAGCTCCCATGCTGCCAAGGAGCCCAGAAGAGGCATCACCAAGGGCAGGGTGGGTCAGGAGATACAAGTCATCTTCCAAACTGCCTAAAAGAGACGATTCTCTGTAGCCTCCTCTCTGTGGCCTGGGACCAAAGCAGGAATGTGGAGAGTGCCTCCTTCCACCCTCCACTGTCTCTGAGTAGGTGATGTTAATTTAAGGCACTCAGACTGTGGTTTCCATATATAACTGTTCAGAGTTCTTTGGAAATAAGAAAAACAAAATTGTTCAGTTTTCTCTAGAAATAAAGACAATACTAGATACTTATTGCTTAAAATAAATATTGTTGATGAATGAATGAAAGTAATCATCGCTGGCATGCCAAATAGAAATGGAGAAACAGTGATACTCCAAAGAAGCAAAGGTTGCCCCTGGGTCTAACTTTAACCCTGACCCTGACCCTAGAGATTGGAGGGAGAGAGAAAAATGGAGAGGGGGTCAAAGAGCTGAGCCCAGCATAATCTGCCGCTTGGAAACTCTGGGGAGCCTGATGGTGCATCTCAGCCAGGGATAGACACAGGGAGTGAGGGCCCTCTGCTTCCTGGGAGGCCACAGGGTTCAGCTTGGACTGGGGGAAGAAGCAGAATGGAAGTCATGACAAAAAGTTTTCAATAGCAGGGGCAGTGACAAGCTGCTCTTGGATGCTCAGACAGAACATCTAGAACAACAGTTTAGTAAAATCTAAATGAGACAACACTGATCCATATATAGTTTATACCTTTAGGTGCCCTTATGATTTTCTAGAAAAAAATTGCCACATATTTTAATTGTCTCTGTTATTTTTCAGTGTTTTTTCAAAGCTCCTTGTTAAATTCTTATCTGAATTTCTTCTCCTTTAGCCACCTTGTAACCGAATCTTCATTTTGAGATAACTATCTTTTTCTTCCATTTCATTTCTAATTCAGTCAATACCCATATCATTTCCTCTGAACTGGCTTTTTTCTCCCTTCTTTTTGGTTCATTTTTGCTTTGAATTGTTAAAATTTGATTCATCCCAAATACTGGTAAGCAAGCTTGAAGGTGGTAGGGAAGGTGGGGAGTGGCAAATCTTGTGAGTATCTCTAGAAGCCAGAGCCATGCAGAGAAAGCAGCATTTGCAAAGGCACTGAGGCAGATACAAATGGGACTTATCTGAAGAAAAGCAAGGAAGCCCAATGGCTGGACAAGAGGAGCAACAGGATTCTTCTTACCACATGTGAGGCTGTTTTGAGGGCTTTTAAAATACTAACTTCTTTTGTCCTCAGAAGAATCGAGCGAGAAAGATAAGATGACCAGCTTCATTTTATAGATGAGGAAGTGAGACACAGACCAGTTAAGTTATTCACCCAAAGACACACAGAGAACAGAGTCAGGACTTGAATTTGTGTAGTCTGTGGGGAGAAGAGGAAGAGAGGAGAAAGAGGAAGAAGAGGGAGCTAAGGAAATCCTTGCCCTGTTATGCAGAGTCTTGCAGAGCATTTCTAGGGCTGGGGGTTTTGCTCTGAAAGGATGGGACATAATGGGCAGTCAATGGAATGGCATGATGGGATTTACACTGGAGAAGGCACCCTCTGGCTGCCAGGTTTAAAACAGACTGTAAACAGGGAAACCTGTTAGGAAACTATTAAAATGAGATGGTGAGATTTCCAGATGCGCTGATATTCATGAATTCTGATTTATTATGTAAAAATAACCCCCAACTCCCTTTCTTACATGTTGGCAACAGTTCAGGCCTGTGTGAAACACTGTGATTACTAATCAGAAGACAGGGCTACAGCTCCTTCTGTCCTGCACACACATCTCTCTGCTCTTACAGGAGAAGACATCGAGCCCTGCCTCTCTCCTTCTCTCAAGCCCTAACTTTTCCTCTCCACTTGAAAATGGATGTGCCCTGAATGAATCAGCTTAGTCATCCCTAGAGTGAGGGGGCGACACAGCAAAGAAGAGGCATAGCATGACTGTCCCATCCGGGATTTCACTTCCTTTTACAGAGTTTATTCTGCTCCCACACCTCAGTCTGTGCACACTGTTGGAGGGAGGCTCCATCTGCTTTCTCTCCCTCCCCCTCACCCCTTACTCTCCCACATGCAATCACAGAGAGGGGGTGGCAGGGTAATCCAGATCAGTGGGGAGGCTGAGATCATGTACCTTCTGTTTTTCCCACCCTCGGAGACCTGAGATCCTGAGTTATAAAAGCCGCCTCAGTCATTGTTGCCTTCACACTGCCAGCTGTTTTGCAAGCCCAAGTGGGATAGCTATACAAAGCTCCCGGAGAGGGGAGAACTACCCAGGCCTTTTTATTTCCTCCCGAACAGAACCAAGCCCTTTTATCTCCTTCCCAACAAGTCCACTAGCCAACAGGAGATGTCTGGTATCAGTCTCAGAAAATCTCAGTGAGATTCCTGAGGGCTGTACTGAGTTTGGGCTTTTGCTCCAGTACCCAAGGGCTGAGATTCTATCTGGGAGGAAGGTCCTTGCCTGTGCTCCAGGCATTTCTTTTAGACACACTCACAACAGCAACACATAGGTCAGCCTTGGGAAGTTGGCCAAGAGCTTCGATCAGGATATGGAGACAACTTTATCTTCTTAGCAACTGACAGAGAATGACTTTGATAGGCTTGGGGGAGGGTAGAACCTGGGGACTAGGTTTTAAGTGGAGAAGGGAAGTAAAACAGAAGCTGGAACCAAGCACTGCAGGGTAGATAGAAGTGGGGGTGGGGTGGGAAACTGGCCAGGGAAGGAAGAAGAGAGACTCAGAAGTTGGATAAGTTGCATGATGTGAAAGAATTAAATAAATGCTGTGCTCTGGGAGGTGTCACTCTTTCCCATGAATCCCCAGATCTTCATGACAACTAAAAACATTCTGGCTTTTCTCAGTGTGGTTACATTTCTTCTGAAAGCTCAATGTTGGCCTAGGGCAGAAATCATCAACGGGCACAAATGAGGGAAGGAATCAAGGTGTAGGCTAAACCCTGTAACTTAGGTGGTCCTGTATCATGCACAAGGCCAGGTGGACCCTTGCAGGACAGGCATACAGCCAGATCTGGATGACTGGGGCCACTCTGTCTGGACCTCATGCAGCCCTCCTCCTTGGCTCCCTGGAAGTCTCCCTTCTTGTCCTAATATTTCTATTTCCAGCCAGTTAGCTCAATTCACAACCATTTGAGAGTTTTGTCTGAGAGGTTATACAGTGCAGTGGTCAAGAGTAAACATACTAGAGCCAGTCTGGATTTAAATCCTGGTATTAGCAGTGATCCCCCTCCCCCCTTTTTTTTAACCTCCATTTTTTTTGTTTACTTTTTTTAAAGCTTTATTTATTTATTTATTTTTCTTCATTTTTAAAAAAAATTTTTATTTTTTATAAACATATATTTTTATCCCCAGGGGTACGGGTCTGTGAATCACCAGGTTTACACACTTCACAGCACTCAACAAAGCACATACCCTCCCCAATGTCCATAATCCCACCCCCTTCTCCCAACCCCCTCCTCCCAGCAGCCCTCAGTTTGTTTTGTGAGATTAAGAGTCACTTATGGTTTGTGTCCCTCCCAATTCCATCTTGTTTCATTGATTCTTCTTCTACCCACTTAAGCCCCCATGTTGCATCACCACTTCCTCATATCAGGGAGATCATATGATAGTTGTCTTTCTCTGCTTGACTTATTTCGCTAAGCATGATACGCTCTAGTTCCATCCATGTTGTCGCAAATGGCAAGATTTCATTTCTTTTGATGGCTGCATAGTATTCCATTGTGTATATATACCACATCTTCTTGATCTATTCATCTGTTGATGGACATCCAGGTTCTTTCCATACTTTGGCTATTGTGGACATTGCTGCTATAAACATTCGGGTGCATGTGCCCCTTTGGATCACTACGTTTGTGTCTTTAGGGTAAATACCAAGTAGTGCAATTGCTGGGTCATAGGGCAGTTCTATTTTCAACATTTTGAGGAACCTCCATGCTGTTTTCCAGAGTGGCTGCACCAGCTTGCATTCCCACCAACAGTGTAGGAGGGTTCCCCTTTCTCCGCATCCTCGCCAGCATCTGTCATTTCCTGACTTGTTGATTTTAGCCATTCTGACTGGTGTGAGGTGATATCTCATTGTGGTTTTGATTTGTATTTCCCTGATGCCGAGTGATATGGAGCACTTTTTCATGTGTCTGTTGGCCATCTGGATGTCTTCTTTGCAGAAATGTCTGCTCATGTCCTCTGCCCATTTCTTGATTGGATTATTTGTTCTTTGGCTGTTGAGTTTGCTAAGTTCTTTATAGATTCTGGACACTAGTCCTTTATCTGATACGTCGTTTGCAAATATCTTCTCCCATTCTGTCAGTTGTCTTTTGATTTTGTTAACTGTTTCCTTTGCTGTGCAAAAGCTTTTGATCTTGATGAAATCCCAATAGTTCATTTTTGCCCTTGCTTCCCTTGCCTTTGGCGTTGTTCCTAGGAAGATGTTGCTACGGCTGAGGTCGAAGAGGTTGCTGCCTGTGTTCTCCTCAAGGATTTGATGGATTCCTTTCGCACATTGAGGTCCTTCATCCATTTTGAGTGTATTTTTGTGTGTGGTGTAAGGAAATGGTCCAATTTCATTTTTCTGCATGTGGCTGTCCAATTTTCCCAGCACCATTTATTGAAGAGGCTGTCTTTATTCCATTGGACATTCTTTCCTGCTTTGTCGAAGATTAGTTGACCATAGAGTTGAGGGTCTATTTCTGAGCTCTCTATTCTGTTCCATTGATCTATGTGTCTGGTTTTTGTGCCAGTACCATGCTGTCTTGATGATGACAGCTTTGTAATAGAGCTTGAAATCTGGAATTGTGATGCCACCGACTTTGGCTTTCTTTTCCAATATCCCTTTGGCTATTCGAGGTCTTTTCTGGTTCCATATAAATTTTAGAATTATTTGTTCCATTTCTTTGAAAAAGATGGATGGTACTTTGATAGGAATTGCATTAAATGTGTAGATTGCTTTAGGTAACATAGACATTTCACAATATTTATTCTTCCAATCCAGCAGCATGGAACATTTTTCCATTTCTCTGTGTCTTCCTCAATTTCTTTCATGAGTACTTTATAGTTTTCTGAGTATAGATTCTGTGCCTCTTTGGTTAGGTTTATTCCTAGGTATATTATGGTTTTGGGTGCAATTGTAAATGGGATTGACTCCTTAATTTCTCTTTCTTCTGTCTTGTTGTTGGTGTAGAGAAATGCAACTGATTTCTGTGCATTGATTTTATATCCTGACACTTTACTGAATTCCTGTATAAGTTCTAGCAGTTTTGGAGTGGAGTCTTTTGGGTTTTCCACATATAGTATCATATCATCTGTGAAGAGTGATAATTTGACTTCTTCTTTGCCGATTTAGATGCCTTTAATTTCCTTTTGTTGTCTGATTGCTGAGGCTAGGACCTCTAGTACTATGTTGAATAGCAGTGGTGATAATGGACATCCCTGCCGTGTTCCTGACCTTAGCGGAAAAGCTTTCAGTTTTTCTCCATTGAGAATGATATTTGCGGTGGGTTTTTCATAGATGGCTTTGATGATATTGAGGTATGTGCCCTCTATCCCTACACTTTGAAGAGTTTTGATCAGGAAGGGATGAGGTACTTTGTCAAATGCTTTTTCAGCATCTATTGAGAGTATCATATGGTTCTTGTTCTTTCTTTTATTGATGTGTTGTATCACATTGACTGATTTGCGGATGTTGAACCAACCTTGCAGCCCTGGAATAAATCCCACTTGGTCGTGGTGAATAATCCTTTTAATGTACTGTTGAATCCTATTGGCTAGTATTTTGTTGAGTATTTTCGCATCTGTGTTCATCTAGGATATTGGTCTATAGCTCTCTTTTTTTGATGGGATCCTTTTCTGGTTTTGGGATCAAGGTGATGCTGGCCTCATAAAATGGGTTTGGAAGTTTTCCTTCCATTTCTATTTTTTGGAACAGTTTCAGGAGAATAGGAATTAGTTCTTCTTTAAATGTTTGGTAGAATTCCCCCGGGAAGCTGTCTGGCCCTGGGCTTTTGTTTGTTTGGAGATTTTTAATGACTGTTTCAATCTCCTTACTGGTTATGGGTCTGTTCAGGCTTTCTATTTCTTCCTGGTTCAGTTGTGGTAGTTTATATGTTTCTGAATGCATCCATTTCTTCCAGATTGTCAAATTTGTTGGCGTAGAGTTGCTCATAGTATGTTCTCATAATAGTTTGTATTTCTTTGGTGTTAGTTGTGATCTCTCCTCTTTCATTCATGATTTTATTTATTTGGGTCCTTTCTCTTTTATTTTTGATAAGTCGGGCCAGGGGTTTATCAATTTTATTAATTCTTTCAAAGAACCAGCTCCTAGTTTTGTTGATTTGTTCTATTGTTTTTTTGGTTTCTATTTCATTGATTTCTGCTCTGATCTTTATGATTTCTCTTCTCCTGCTGGGCTTAGGGTTTCTTTCTTGTTCTTTCTCCAGCTCCTTTAGGTGTAGGGTTAGGTTGTGTACCTGAGACCTTTCTTGTTTCTTGAGAAAGGTTTGTACCGCTATTTATTTTCCTCTCAGGACTGCCTTTGTTGTGTCCCACAGATTTTGAACCGTTGTATTTTCATTATCATTTGTTTCCATGATTTTTTTCAATTCTTCTTTAATTTCCCGGTTGACCCATTCATTCTTTAGAAGGATGCTGTTTAGTCTCCATGTATTTGGGTTCTTTCCAAACTTCCTTTTGTGGTTGAGTTCTAGCTTTAGAGCATTGTGGTCTGAAAATATGCAGGGAATGATCCCAATCTTTTGATACCGGCTGGGTCCTGATTTAGGACCAAGGATGTAATCTATTCTGGAGAATGTTCCATGTGCACTAGAGAAGAATGTGTATTCTGTTGCTTTGGGATGAAATGTTCTGAATATATCTGTGATGTTCATCTGGTCCAGTGTGTCGTTTAAGGCCTTTATTTCCTTGCTGATCTTTTGCTTGGATGATCTGTCCATTTCAGTGAGGGGAGTGTTAATGTCCCCTACTATTATTGTATTATTGTTTATGTGTTTCTTTGATTTTGTTATTAATTGGTTTATATAGTTGGCTGCTCCCACGTTGGGGACATAGATATTTAAAATTGTTAGATCTTCTTGTCGGGTAGACCCTTTGAGTATGATATAGTGTCCTTCCTCATCTCTTATTATAGTCTTTGGCTTAAAATCTAATTGATCTGATATAAGGATTGCCACTTCTGCTTTCTTCTGATGTCCATTAGCATGGTAAATTCTTTTCCACCCCCTCACTTTAAATCTGGAGGTGTCTTTGGGCTTAAAATGAGTTTCTTGGAGGCAACATATAGATGGGTTTTGTTTTTTTATCCATTCTGATACCCTGTGTCTTTTGACAGGGGCATTTAGCCCATTAACATTCAGGGTAACTATTGAGAGATATGAATTTAGTGCCATTGTATTGCCTGTTAGCTGACTGTTACTGTATATGGTCTCTGTTCCTTTCTGATCTACCACTTGTAGGCTCTCTCTTTGCTTAGAGGACCCCTTTCAATATTTCCTGTAGAGCTGGTTTGGTGTTTGCAAATTCTTTCAGTTTTTGTTTGTCCTGGAAGCTTTTTTTTTTTTTTTTTAAAGATTTTATTTATTTATTTGACACAGAGAGAGAGATCACAAGTAGGCAGAGAGGCAGGCAGAGAGAGAGAGAGGGAAACAGGCTCCCTGCTGAGCAGAGAGCCTGATGCGGGACTCGATCCTAGGACCCTGAGATCCTGACCTGAGCCAAAGGCAGAGGCTTTAAGCCACTGAGCCACCCAGGCGCCCTGTCTGGGAAGCTTTTAATCTCTCCTTCTATTTTCAATGATAGCCTAGCTGCATATAGTATTCTTGGCTGCATGTTTTTCTCGTTTAGTGCTCTGAAAATATCATGCCAGCTCTTTCTGGCCTGCCAGATCTCTGTGGATAAGTCAGCTGCCAATCTAATATTTTTACCATTGTATGTTACAGACTTCTTTTCCCTGGCTGCTTTCAGGATTTTCTGTTTGTCACTGAGGCTTGTAAATTTTACTATTAGGTGACGGGGTGTGGGCCTATTCTTATTGATTTTGAGGGGCGTTCTCTGAACCTCCTGAATTTGATGCTCGTTCCCTTTAGCAGTGACTTTTTGATTAAGGCTACCCATGCCTTGGTTTCCCAAACTATAAAATGTTATAGTGGGTTGTCTAGCTCACAGGGATGTTGTGAGTATTAAACAAACGAATACATGTAAAGTACTTAAAATTATGCATACTTCATAGGAAGCTTTCACCAAGTATACCTTGGATTAAGGATATTTAGCCACAATACTAAAACTTTCATATTTTTGATCACTGAATTTCTGATTTTTTTTTAAAAAAGATTTTATTCTCCTACCTACTTAAGCCCCCATGTTGCATCACCACTGAGGGTTGCTGGGGGGAGGGGGGTTTGGGCGAAGGGGGTGGGATTATGGACATTGGGGAGGGTATGTGCTTTGGTGAGTGCTGTGAAGTGTGTAAACCTGGTGATTCACAGACCTGTACCCCTGGGGATAAAAATAAATGTTTATAAAAAATAAAAAATTAAAAAAAAAGATTTTATTTATCTATTTGACAGAGATCACAAATAGGCAGAGAAGCAGGCAGAGAGAGAGAGGAGGAAGCAGGCTCCCTGCTGAGTAGAGAGCCTTGATCACTGAATTTCTTTTTTTAATTTCAGTTTATAGTCAGAATTCTGTTATATAAAAAAAAAACACCTGTTTTCTGAGGTATAATTGACATACAATAAAGCACACATATTTAAAGTAAGCAATGTGATACATTTTGAGAATATAAGTGGTATACACCCATAAGACTACCATCAAAATCGAGGAAATGAATATATACATCATCCCCAAAAGTTTCCTTGTGGCCCTCGGTAGTCTCTCCTTCTCAGTCCTCCCCTTCCCCACCACTTCCAGTCACCAGAAAACTACTGATTTGGTATCACTGCAGACTAATTTGCATTTTCTAGAGTATAATATAAATAGAATTCTACAATATACTATTTTTTGGTGTCTTCTTTCACTCAGAATGATTGTTTTGATGTCTATCCATGTGGCTGCATGTATCAATATTTAATTCGTTTGTATTGCTGAGTAAGCAGCACTCCATTGTATGGATGTAACATCCATCGTTTATCTATTCCTCTACGTATAGGTATTTGGATTGTGTCTATGTTTGGACTACTACTAATCTACCTACTCTGAGTATGTGTGTATAAATTTTTGTGTGGACATAGGTTTTTGTTCCTTTCATGTAAATACCTAAGAGACAAATGGCTAGATCATAGAGTATATTTTTAACTTTTTTTAAAAAGATTTCACTTATTTATTTGACAGACAGAGATCACAAGTAGGCAGAGAGGCAGGCAGAGAGAGAGGAGGAAGCAGGCTCCCTGCTGAGCAGAGAGCCTGATGTGAGGCTCGATCCCAGGACCCCGGGATCATGACCCAAGCCGAAGGCAGAGGCTTTAACCCACTGAGCCACCCAGGCGCCTCATTTTTAACTTTTTAAGAAACTGCCAAACTCTTTTCTAAAGTAGTCATGTCATTTTTACATTCCCACCAGCAGTTCTTGTACATCCTCATCAATACTTGATATAGTCAGCCTTTTTAATTGTAGCCATTCTAATAGGTACATAGTGTTATTTCATTACGATTTTATTTGCATTTTCCTAATAACTAAAAACATTGAGTTAATCTTGCCATTTACTTACTTGTCATCTATATTCTTTGCTAAAGTGAAGTGTCTATTTAAGTATTTTGCCAATTTTTAAAAAATGGGATAGTTGGCTTTCATATTATTGGCTTGAGAATTCTTTATATATTCCAGATGCAAGTTTGTTGTTGTTTTTCTTTTTTCAGATATGTGCTTTGCAAATATTTTATCCAAGCCTGTGGCTTGACATGAAAACATTTTGCAAAGAACAGTGTTTTGCAAAGAACAAAAATTTTAAATTTTTATTAAGTCCAATTATTTTTTTTTTCTTTTATGGTGTAAAATTTTTTTATGTAGAAATTTTTTTTCTTTTCTTTTTTCCAAATATTAAGCCACTACTATACTCATGGGATAAACATAATTTGGTTATAATATATTATTTCTTTAAAATATTGTTGGAATTAAATTGGCAAAGTTTTGTTTAGAATTTTTGCATATATATTCATTAGGGATATTGTTCTATGGTTTTCTTTTCTTCTTTTTTTTTTTTTTTGTAATGTTTTTCTCTGGTTTTTGAATTAGGGTAATGCTGGTCTTATAGAATGAGTTAAGAAGTATTCCTTCCTCTTTTAAATTTTGCAAGACTTTGAGAAGGTTTGGTATTATTTTTTCTTTAAATATTTGGTACAATTCACTTGTGAAGGTATCTAAGTCCTGAACTGTTCTTTGTTGGGAAGTTTTTAATTACTGAGTCAATCTCTTTATTTGTTATAGATTTATTCAGATTTTGTGTTTCTTCTTGAGTAAGTTCTGGTAGTTTTTTCATCCTTTGGTTAATTATGAGTGTGTTGTTTAATTTTCACATATTTATGAATTTCCCAAATTTCTTAGTATTATTGATTTCTAATTTTATTCCATTAGAGTCAGAGACTATATTGCATATGATTTCAATCATTTTAAATTTACTGATCTAGGTACACACACTAAACCAGGTCTAAGTTAAGATGATTGCAATAACCTTCAGGACTTGATATCAAGTTTTTCTGTTGGCTGTTTGGAATTTCTTTTTTTTTTTTTTTTTTTTAATTTATTTACTTGACAGATCAGAAGTAGGCAGAGAGGCAGGCAGAGAGAGAGAGAGTGGGGGAAGCAGGCTCCCCGCTGAGCAGAGAGCCCGATTCGGGGCTTGATCCCAGGACCCTGGGATCATGACCTGAGCCGAAGGCAGAGGCCTCAACCCACTGAGCCACCCAGGTGCCCCTGTTTGGAATTTCTTTTGAAGTGAAGTAGGCTTGTGCAGGCAGCATGTAGTCTATGAGGGTTGGAGCTCAGCTTTCCTATTTGGGTTTCCTTCTGGCTCAGACCACAAATTATTTTGCTGGATACAGTTAGGAATGTCCTTTTTTCTCTGGTTGGTGGAGCTGAAGGGCATCCCCAGTCCAGACATATTGAGCACTAGGTGCATATGAATGAAATGTTTAAACTTACCAGGTTACTTTGTTAGACTTGTTTTATAAAATTCAAATGAGTGTTTGGATAGATGTGGTTCTATTTCTGATGGTGGGATTTTTTTTTTTTTTTTTCATTACAGGTTTCATTTTCTTATCTGGAAGCCAGCCAACATCCCCTTTACTGACTGTGTTGAAATTAAAACAATAAAACATTCCCTTCCTTAAGAAATCTTGGTGAGATTCCCCCCCATAACAGGGCCATACTTCCTGGCTTCTGCCAACTCATGAAGCTGTTTGGGGGTGTTTTTTCCTTATTTGATGACCTTAGATACAGGAGTTCATAGAATAGTGCACTCAAATATGCTGAGGCAAGTACATTTAGGTTATTTATCTGAGGAAATAATCTAAGCCAGTGAAGTTTGACAAATAGAAGGGAAGTAAACTAGGTAAAGAGAATACATTGATATCAAGAATCGTCTGCATGTGCCTCCTTTGGCAAGTCACATGATCATAGTTCAAAGAAACTCTTAGAGGTTCTGTTTTCACCACTTGGAAACAGTAAAATTAAATCCAGCTTTTAAGGGTCTTATGGTATTTTCCACAGATTAAAAAAAAATCTCAGGGGCACCTGGGTGGCTCAGTGGGTTAAGCCTCTGCCTTCATCTCAGGTCATGATCTCAGGGTCCTGGGATGGAGCCCCACATCGGGCTGTCTGCTCAGCAGGGAGCCTGCTTCCCCTTCTCTCTCTGCCTGCTGCCCTGCCTACTTCTGATCTCTCTCTGTCAAATAAATAAGATCTTTAAAAAAATAATAAAAATTAAAAAACAAAACAAACAAACAAACAAAAATCCCATTTTTCTTTCAGGGTGTTTACTTAGCAGCTGCCACCCAGCATAGTTATGATTATGTCTGATCCATAATACTTCCCTGAATTCATGAAGCAAGAACATACAATTAAATATTTCCTTAAAGTTAACTTCATGTTAAATATTAAGTGAGGGAAATTAATATCTAGGTATACATTATACATCAGAAAGAGTAGTATAAAGTGGAACAGGACTTTAAAGAAACACGAATTTCTACAACTACATAGAGACTGTTGCTTATCACTAAATTCAACTGTTGCAAAAAAACATTTAACAATTCAATATAACTTTAATTCAAACTCTGCAACCTAAAAATCAGCCTGATCCTATTTTCTTCCCAGATGCAGAAACTGCTCTCCTAGATTCAGTTTTATAAATACAAATGAACAAATATACACATGCACTTGTGGCTGTTTCTTACATAGAAGAAGAAAATTACAGGATCTATGCAATTATAGATGTCATTTAGATCCCTTAATTGCTTCTGAATAAAAAAATAAGCTGTTTTTCACAAAGATGATAAGGAAAAGAGTAATCATCTGTTGTGCCCATGATCAAGACAGTGAAGGTTTTAAGCCCCTAAATCTTCTCTTGTCTCTGAGGAAGACATAGTGTAGGTATCCCAGCAGCTAAAAGCATTAGGTTAAAAAAATGACCCGAAGGGAAGATCTGAATACTGTAAGGATACAGATGGTATCAGGAGGTAGTCCTTCTGTAAAAAACACACCCATGTACCATCCTGTCCCACACTTGTACTTCTAAAGTCAACAGTATGGCTCCTGGTGTTCATAACTGGGTAACCTACCACATGGACTTAATAAGGAATAAAGCCAGGGTCAAATTGATGCTATTCTCCTCTCTCTTTGCCCCAGCACCAATTTTGGTTGGGGGAAGCTGAGCTCTCACCACCATCAGCTGGTGGTGGCATCATCTCCAACCATCTCACTCACTGCCCTTGAAAATCCCTTAACCTGATTTGGTCTCAGCCCTTTCATTCACAAAAAAAGATGATTGGCCCAAACTCTTAGACTCAAAGATCCTAGAACTAGAGACAATTACCATGAATCTATGATATAAAATATTAAGTAATGAGTATAAAACAGAAACTATTAAAATTGTAGGAAAAAGAGTCATAAAATGGAAGAGAAAATAAACTAATGACAAAGACTTGTTTTGTAACCTCGTTGAGTCCAGCTAGCTAACATCTCTTCCCATTTTAGCCTATTCTCATCACTCTGTGACACTATCATCTAGTTGAACTGGTCAACTTTTTTTTTTTTTTTAAGATTTTATTTATTTATTAGAAAGAGAGAGAGAACATAAGCAGGGGGTTTGGGAGAGGGAGAAGCAGGTTACCAACATAGCAGGGAGCCGGATGCCAGGTTTGATCCCAGGACCCTGGGATCATGACCTCAGCCAAAGGCAGATACTTAACTGATTGAGCCACCCAGGCACCTCTGGTCAACTCTGTTTTTAGTCAGTAATTTCAGAGATTATTATTTGATTCTTATGGATTCATGGCTGTTTTTACACTTAGCTTTAGTCAGAGACCAAAGAACATCTGGTGTTTCATAAAATGTCACCTTTGAATAGAATTTTGGCAATCACATGCTGAGTTGTGGAAAATGACATACCGTCTAACCAGAGTTGATGTGTGGGCTCTTGTAACAGACCTAAAAGGAAAGTGATTTGCTCCAACTCACCCAGAAATCCCAACGAGGGTTCTACTCTGGTGGAGTGGCTTTCTTATGAGTGGACATATGCCATACTCCCCAGCATCATTTCAAATATAATCAGCCCACAGATACCAGCTGGCACATGCTGGTGGGCTGTCGGGTCAAGGAGGGAGTAATAAGAATAAAGGGATAGAGAAGTGGACTCCAGAGCCATGGGGTATTACTGCTGGCTAGAACAGTGTGGATTGATTTTGGTCACTGAGACAAGCATGACCACCTAAATCAAAGGGAAGAAATGACAGAAACCACTTTATCTGCCTTTGAATTCTCTCTTTTTTTCTGATGAAAGCATTTGGAGTATCTTAACCCTCTGAGCTAGACTGTCTGAATTCAACCCCTGACTCTGCCCTGACTCGCTGTGAAGACTCAGGCAAGTTACTGATCCTCTCTGTGCCTTAGTTGCCTTGTTTTTAAAATAGGAGTAAAAATAGGACCCACTTTATAGAGTTGCTATGAGAATTCAAAGATATAATATAGTATAATTTTTTTTTTTTTTAAAAAGCACTTCTACTAGGGCCTGGCCCAAAATAAGCACTATGTAAATATCAATTATTATTATGCTAAACCTCCAAAAGGAAGAATTTGTTGGTAAGATATAAAATGTCTTGGATAGATTATTTGAAAGATTGTCAGACTTTATAATTTATTTCCTTGGAGAATTTTTAATCTTTTTACCACCTGAACTTCATTGGATACAGCTACCTGCTTCTTTAGCAGGTGAAAGCAACTGAAAGCTCTGAAATGAACATTTTCATTCTCTTATAGAGTTTTCCTGGCTCAAATAATGTTAGGGAAACTATCCCATGTTTCCCAGTGAAGATGGGCTTTATCCTGCCAACCAGACAGAGTTGTGTCTGATAGTAACTGTGTCACTGCTGAACCATTAACCAAACAAAATGTCTAGGGCTTTGGAGTTTAGACAATAGCTGAATTAGAAGGGCACTGTCCCAGAAGAGACCATGCTTATTTTTGCAGATCAGGACAATAAAATGGCTGTGTCTTTGAAACCAATTGCCTAGGTCCTTGCTTTACTGTGAAACAGCATTCTCTTGACAGTAGAGAATTCCCCACACAGGTGAAGGTATGTTTCCTGTATAATGTGGATGACTGTGATTGCAGCCCTCCAAAACTCCTGTGTGAAGTCAGTGGGAACTGACTCCACTATGCTAGGGAAAACATGTTGGACCAGGGATGGTGATGCTGTTTTGATTGGCAATTCCACCAAACAAGGGGATTATCACAAACTCAGATGGATGGAGAGTTTCCCAGAAATGCTGAGTAATGGCCAGGGGATATGCTATGATCTGAGATAAATCTCTTGCCAAATATAAGGTCCCACAAAGTCTGGTTGGTTTTAAATAAAAAGATCCAAGGGACAGCCCTGGGGTTCAAATGGTGATGGAAGACTCACTGGTTATCAAAGCATTCTAAATACTCTTCAAAATTCCCTTCTCTTAGGTTGTTTACTAGCTCCAGAGGGGAAGAAAGATGTAAAAATATTCTCATTAAGATGTTCAGCTTTGTGTGTGAGCCTTCATCATACCCCAGAGCTATGCAGTCTTTGGAAAAGAACTAAAAATGAAGGTAATTAGTCACCTCCTACACTAAATCCCAAAGCCAGGATTTCAAGTTATGTGCAATCAATCACATTATCATCATCTATGTCACCACCTTCTCCTCACTCATGTTACCCTGTGACACTTCCCTGAATACATGGTCCAATTCTACGGATGGGTTTGTGGCAATGTGAAGAATCTGTGATTCCAAACTAGCAGAGTGCAGCATGGAAATTAAGGGCAGTGGGGAAGGAGTTAGAGCTTGGATAAAATCCTAGCTTCATCCATTACTGGCTTTATGAACCTAAGCAATTTACTCACCCCCTGATGGCCCAACTTAAAAAACAGAACTGACAAGTTTTCTCCTTACAGTGCTTCTGTTGGTGTTTTGTAAGATGAAGGTCTTTGCACAGTGCTTGGCATGGATCATTAACCTCAGGAGATGTTAACCTGCATGTGGCCTTACTGGAACCCAAGAGCAAGATCCTTAAAGCTTAGTTGGTGTCTACCTCATGGACCACAGAAGTCTTAGCCCTTGGCACAGGGTAGATAATAAATATCTGTTGAATGAATAAAGCTATGAGTGTTTCCCTGCTTCGTCCACTCACCAATCCCTGATCCTCAAACCCTGGCTCTCACAACACAAGGGAACTTCCAGAGCCAGAGAAAAGAATATTAAGAGTAGGTGAAGTTGGCTGTAGTATCAGGCCTTCAGGGCTGGTCAAGACAAGTGCTGGACGTTAAGAGCTCAACTGGAAAATAAGAGCCAAGAGTAGCTAGACGTCTAGGAAGGTCACAACCAGGAACCAGGATGGGCACAAGACAGGTGAAGGGCCGAGGCCACGACCTGCAAATTCTGTGTCCTTCTTTCTCTGAGGGCCATCTGTGTCAGGGTTCCACTAAGCTGAACTCACTGAAGTTGAAACATAAAGGCTTCTCTCAAGTTTTGCCTGGAATTCTCTTGTGACTCATTCCAGATAGGATGTAAAAGACCCGGCTCAACAAGCAGACACTTAGGCTTATGCGTTTATTGCCCTCACTCTTTCCCCCTGATTCCTTTCTCCCTCTCTCTCTCCCTTTGGAGTTTTCTTTGCTCACAGGCATAATGGGAACAGAAAGGACGGAGAAGCCCTGTTTCTTTACACTTTGGGACTTGAGGGGGCAACCTGCTTTATAAGCACTGATAAAACCCAGAGTCTTTTCTTCTCATTTCTTTGAAAATTTACCACAAATTAAACAGATTTGGGTTTGTTTCAGGTAAGTGAAATAAATGGTCTGCTTCTAAACACGTGGGGGCTGGAAGTATGTTGATCTCTTATCATCCTAGGTTTAAAGTTTCCTTTCTTATAGTCAATATTTTTTGATGCACATGTCCTGACTTCTTCTTACCAGAAATGTTCCATCACAGGGGACATTCCTAGCCTTGGATTTCAAAGCCTTCAGCTTTGAGGAAGGAGAGGAAGTATCCTATGGAAATATGTTTTCGGTTCTGCAGGTGGTGGTTGAAGATTGCAAGATCAACCTGAAACTGGTGGTTTTTTGTTTTTGTTTTTAAGAACCCAAATTGCTTATTGATATTGGCAAGAAGCCTAGTACAAAAGAGGGAAGAATTTTTTGCTGGCAGCTTTCAAATCCAGGAGACCCAGCATTTGCTTTGTGAATACATGTCTGCAGGGCTTTGTCAGCTCCTGCCCACAGGAGGCAAGCAGTTTGCTCTTTGGCAGCAGAAACTCTACATGCTTCAAAGGATTCCTTTCGAGCTGAGTTCTTATGCAGTGCAAGTTCTCTGACCTCTGTAGGTCTCACTAAGACATGAGAACTAAGAGCAGAAACCACATCGATGTCAGAGGGAAAAGACCTTTGGCTTTCTTTCATACCAAGTTGTTCAACTTCTGTTGTTTCTGCATTGTGGTTTTTCTGCTTCCGTTTTGTGACTCTCTAATTCTGTGGCTATTTTTTTCTTCAACTCTTTTAGTAAGCATTACTTATACCTTCTCTTTTCTGTTCCTTTGATTTTACTTGCTCTAGCTTTCAGGCAGCCTTAGACAGGTTTGGGGAGCCTGACACCAAACCAAAACTAAAAATGTAGGGCAGGCTGAATGAAGAGGTCACATGGGAACAAGAAGACCTGAGACACAAAGTCTTAGAGGTGGGTTGAGCATAAGAGGCGAGTGACTAGGCCAGACACGTAGAATGTAGGCCAGATGAGACAGCCAGCAGCAAACAGCAAAAAGAATCAAAACTGAAGACAGGGTTCAAAGTAAGAGTACAGAGAACCATGAGTCCAATTTCAGAGGTAAATTATCGAGGAAAGTCCTTTCAACCACTAGAATAACTACCATTAAATTGAACACCTACTACATGCCAGACACTCTGCTTGATACGTTCTACACATTAAAACTCTGCAAGGTGGGACGCCTGGGTGGCTCAGTTGGTTAAGCAGCTGCCTTCAGCTCAGGTCATGATCCCAGTGTCCTGGGATCGAGTCCCACATCGGGCTCCTTGCTCCGCAGGGAGCCTGCTTCTCCCTCTGACTCTGCCTTCCACTCTGTCTGCCTGTGCTCACTTTCACTCGCGCTCTCTCTCTGACAAATAAATAAAATCTTAAAAAAAAAAAACTTTAAAAAAAAAAAAAAAACTCTGCAAGGTTTCGTCTTTACGATTTCTAAAGTGCAGGTGAAGAAGCCAAAACTTGAATACGGAAGCTCCTTGACCACACTGTACTTTGGTTCTTACAGTTTGTGAGACAGTAAGCCACCCTCTTCCCATGGCTTTCATGCCACTGGATAAGCTTTTGAAGATCTATGTCTGGCTACTCTTCTTAAAGGGAAAATGGTCCAGCAGTGGTGAAAGGGTGGGTGCTTCTCTAGGCTTTCCCTCTGCACTTCCGTCCCTCCGTAGAAAGGACTTGAGTAGGTTAGGCCATGGAGTACTGATGTGGTTAGAGGAACAAAGAGAGGAACAACTATCTCAATCTCACTTCAGCCTTCAGGGTCAAATAGTCTTTCTATTAAAATTACTCTTTCAGGAAGGTAATGCAGGGAGTGTGCACTGCAGCAGATCACCTGGGCTTTCACTGGAGATCTAGCACTTAGTATTTGCCTGAACTTAGACACGTTTCTGAACAGTTCTGTGCCTGTTTCCCTCTACATGAAATGCCAGTAATAATATCCAATATATTGGCTGATTGTTGTTTTAAACATTAAATGAGACAATCCAAGCGAAATCCTGGTTCCGTTCCTGACAACCGCTAAATGTTCATTCTTGTTATCACTATTAGGAAGAGTCTCTGTGTCTATATTAAAACCACATAACCTAGGAATACAACTTAAAACAAAACTAGTCTCTCCAGCATTCAGGCTTACAAGCTCATCCAGAGCAAGATTTCTTGGTGAAATGAACTATTGGCCCTTCTCTTTAGGATTCTCTTTTTTTAATGCCATTACCTTTCGCTTGGAATAGAGTGGTGGTTCTCATGGGGCAGGGTCAAAGCCAATGATATTCAAGGATGTCTGGAGACACTTCTAGTTGTCAGCTGGGACAGGGCCTTCCTACTGGCATCTAGCAAACAGAGGTCAGGGACACTTCTAAAATCCTACATTGTATGGAATTATATGACCTGAAATGTTAGTAATAAGGTGAAAAACCCTAAGGTAGAAAAAGTGGGGTGTTTACCCAGAGGGAAAAATATAAAAGACACCTAGATGCTATATGCAAATGCTTTTCTTTTCTTTATAGCAGCTTTGTTTATTTTACAGATGTGATGGCCTCTCAGAATTCTTAAATAGTACTGAATATATTTTTAAGATCTTACATTTTTCTAAAATTTTCTTCTTTTCTCAGTGTTTGGTTTTTCCGTTTTTAATGTCCCTCATGCTGTTGTTTTTTTCAAATGCTGGATGATTCTAGGTTGTCTATTTATATTTATAAACAAGGGTCTACATCAGCAGTCTCAACCCTGGGAGCACATTAGATTTACGGACCCCAGTTTCCAGGAGTGGAACCTCAGCCCCTGTTACTTTCTTGTCTGCCTTACAGACAATTGTAGACAAATAACCATAGTCTTGATTTCTACTGGTGTTGAATGAGGCTAGCTAATTTTAGAGACCCTGCTCAGACTAGAGCAGGAAGGGTCACACTGGGAAGTAGTTACCATCTTCTCTCTGTTTTCTTGCAGTAATGTTACGCGGTGCCTCTTCAATTCTCTCAGAAAGGTCAAGGTACAGCAGGAGAAGAATGTAGGTCAGTGGCCTCAGGACCAATCTATGGAAAGATGGATCTTGCACAAGAGGCAGCAATAAAGTCAAGATAAATATAGTTTTAATTCTGTATACAGATTGTTCTATGAGGGACTCTAGGTTATTCAGAATAGCAGTGATATAACATACATCCAGCACAAGTAGCTCTTCAATGAGGATGGGGAGGAACAAATTAACAGTTTAGTCCAGGTAATAATTTTGCTTTTATTATGTTTTGTGAATACATGGATCCCCTAAAAAATATTCTTCTCCATGGACTAATATTCATTCATATTAACTGAGCAGCTGCTATGTTTTAGGAGTAATCTGAACACTGAGGATACAATCAACAAGTCGAAACAACTCCCAGTCTCATAGAACTTGTATTCTAGAGCTGCACTGTCCAATACAGTAGCAAAAGTCATTTTAAATTAATTAAAATTAAATCAAATCTAAACCTCAGTTTCTCAGTCATACTAGCCATATTTTGAATCTCCAGTAGCTACATGTAGCTGATGGCTACCATACTAGACCATGCATAGAACATTTCCATCATTGCAGAAAGTTCTATTGAACAATGTTATCTCAAGAGGGCTTACAGTGTAGAGAAATCTTCACTTTAGGCTCCCACTTTGGCTATTATCAAACTTTTGAGGAGTCCTTTGTGGGAAGGGGTCAAAAGACAAATAGGTTTTCATGGATATAATGGTTAACCAATTAGGTAGGCACTCTTCTAAGTATTTTCAAAGACAAACTCATTCAGTCCACACCAAAGCCTAACGAAGTATACTATTATAATTTTTATTTACTAGTAAGAGAAATTAAGTCAAGGAGAGATTAAACAATTTGATTTTAGTTTTTATTAGTTTATATTAGGGATATAATATATATTTATTATATTTAATAATAAATCATCTAGTGATTTTAGTTTATATTAGTTGAAAATTTCTAACAGCTTTACAGCCTCTATATCTCTGTGATATAACATGATAAAAGCTTTATTCCTTTCTCAAGTCATGAGCCAACCAACTGTTCAGTGAAGGCCAGTGTCTTTTTCTCTGGAGGCTTGGGCAACTTTTAGGTTCTCTGAATCCTCTGATGGGTCTTCTGAATCTAGGCAGGAGACAGAGTAAGAAAAAGCTTAAAACAGGGTTTCGTAACTTCGACATTACTGACATGGATGATTCTTTGCTGTTTTGTGCATGGTAAGGTATTTAGCAGTATTTTTGGCTCCACCCACTAGATGCCAATAGCATTCTCCCAGTTGCCATACCCACAATGTTTTCAGACATTACCAAAAATTCTGGAGGTAAGAATCACAACCTCCCCAATGGAGAACACTGGTTTAAAGGATCACTCCAGAGGTTTGAGGCCAGGCTAGAGGTGGCCATGTTCCTTTTACCCAGATTCTCTTGACCAGAACTCAACATATGGCCATACCTGGGGTGAGCTAAAAAGCGTAATCCAGTGATGTGCCCAGGAAAAAGAGAAGGTCTGGAAAGACCAGATGAACAATGTGGAATCTGCTTAAGGACTGTAGCTCTTAGAAAATATACCAAAGCTTCAGAGAAATTTGCAGAAATTTGCAGAGCATTCTAAACAGTATTGGAGATAAAACTATACCGTCCAAAAAAAAAAAAATACCATCAATATAATTTTTTCATGGTTAATCTCTTCACCCTAGATAGGATTCCCAGAATAAAAAAAATAATGCTATAAAACAGTAGATGATTCATTATTAAATATCATTATAATATTTATAACATTATAATATTATTATTATAATATTTATAATATTATAACAGTATTTGTTTATATTTATTAATCTAAATTAATATAAATATTATTTATTTAATAATACTAAATCAAATAAGATTTAAATAATTTAATTTAATTTTAATATGATCATAAACAATTATTATTTGTTATTTATAAATATTTATTTATATTTAATATTAATAATGTGATTATATTAATGATATTATTAATCATAAATAAATATTATAATATTTATGATATTATTATTTAATATTGTAATACAATAGTAATACAATATAATATAGTAAGAATACAATAAATACATGAATTCCCTGGATGGTTATATTCATCTAATAACACCACAAAGCAATCAACATTTTGCAATGATCCATGAGAACACTGAGCATATGCAGGGTAAGTATGAGGCTGGGATAATTAGAATGTTCCATGAGGCTGTCCAGCCTTAATTATATTCCAAAAAGATGAACATTTGCAAATGTATGGCCAAAGTGCAGGGAAGACAAAAATACATTTTTGTAAGATGGACAAGTAAAGAATCTGGATAAATGTCACAGATAGCAGAGCTTCATATACAAGAAGAGGTAGTAGGTAGAGATTGCCATTCATTTACTACTAACAGTTTCAAAGAATATCTTGGCTTAGAGTAAAGATATGGTGCAAAGTTGGTTAATAAATGTCATTGTCTAGCATTCCACTTAAAGCACTAGTATTTTTGTATGAAAAAGCATGTTAGTTCATACCACATTGTAAAAAAAGTGCATACCTTTTGTAAGTATCATCTAAGTTGCTGTTGGCTCCTGTTGGTGCATTACAAATCTTTAAATATCCCTTATTTTCCCTGCTTTATGACAGCCAAATAAAGTAAAAATGTTTCTTGAGTTTTTATTACATGGTTTGAAGGAAATTATTTTTCAGCTGCTTAGTTTGGACATTTTTCTCCTCACTATGTAATCATATTGAAAAGAACTAGAAACTCTCAAGTTTCCACCAACTGGCACCAAACCAAAGTCAGAAGCCAAGGTTGGCTCCCCAACCACACTTAGTTCCACCCTACCCAAACCCTGCCCGAAGTAAAAGACAGTCACATTCCATCTCTGTGCCGATGAAAATCAATCAAATCCAAATTAAGTCACTCGATTTAAAAAAGTATCTAATAAGTTCATATAAAATCCTGTATCTTATTAAAGTTATTGATAGCTCACAACCTACTGAAACTAATGATTTTATTCACTTTATGAAAAGTCTCTATCTTTGAAAAAAAAAAACACTAGAAGCATATGGTAAATGTAGAAAAGAGTACAAGATGGGGAAAGAGAAGGAAAAGGAAAAGTAAGATAAAGGTAAGATAAGGTAAAAGGAAAGGTAAGATATTCTGAGCAGTGGATAAGTCAGAGCAAGAGGAGGACTCCTTCCCATGCTTTCGCAAAACACCTCTTCAATAGTTCATTTTTGCCCTTGCTTCCCTTGCCTTTGGCGTTGTTCCTAGGAAGATGTTGCTGCGGCTGAGGTCGAAGAGGTTGCGAAAGACAACTATCATATGATCTCCCTGATATGAGGAAGTGGTGATGCAACATGGAGGCTTAAGTGGGTAGGAGAAGAATAAATGAAACAAGATGGGATTGGGAGGGAGACAAACCATAAGTGACTCTTAATCTCACAAAACAAACTGAGGGTTGGTGGGGGGAGGGGATTTGGGAGAAGGGGGTGGGATTATGGACATTGGGGAGGGTATGTGCTTTGGTGAGTGCTGTGAAGTGTGTAAACCTGGTGATTCACACACCTGTACCCCTGGGGATAAAAATATATGTTTATAAAAAATAAAAAATTAATTAAAAAAAACAAAAAACAAAAAACAAAAACACCTCTTCAGTTACATTTCAGGGAATGGAAAATAAGGTCAGACAGAATTCTAAAATCATACCAGCTGACAGCCAGAAGGAATGGCTTTTCTCTTGGTGTTTTTAGTAGGAAGCGAATCAGTAACCATAGCTAATAAGTAGCTGCATGCGTACATACACCAACTCAACAAATACTCATCGTAAAATGCTATATGCAAAATACTCTCCTAGATTGGCAAGTGAGGGATACAAGTCAACAAAACAGAAGAATAAAGAAGAGAGAGAGAGCAGGTGGAGAAAAAATATTGAAGGATTGAATTTTTCTTACTGAGTGAAGAAATGTGGCATAGCTTTTAAAAATAAGGGAGCTGAAGAAGCAATGTTTGAAGGCAAAATTAAGGGTGTTCCCTCCCTGGGCAAGATCACACTTGATTCTTTGGGTTATAATGAAATGGAAATTTCAGCATACTTAAAGAAAAACGAAAAGGTTTTACATGGCCTTTATTACCCATCCAATGTAGTGCCAAGCCCATCCCCAGCAATTACTCACGTAGCTTCCTGCCCTCTACCTGAAAGCAGGTATCTTCGTTTCCTTCCAAGACCCAGCACTGCTTCCTCAGTGAGCTGAGGCAGACTGCCAAAGAAGGTATGCCATGTAAAGCAGGGCACCATCCCATGACTCCTCTCCTGTCTAATCTGGAATACTGGGAGCAGATTTATTCTCCTTCAAACATACAAAAAAGCAAGTGATCAGAGATTTTTTTTTTTTTTAAGCCAAAAGGACATTTTAATCAGGAATCTACTATTATTACACGTTGTCTTTCCTTGGAGCAAAATGCAACCCCATTGTCAGATGACCTACAGTGTAATGGTTAAAAGAATAGATTGTGGAGTCAGACAGTGCAGGTACGAATTCTGGTCTATGTTATGACCTTGGATGATAACAGTACCTACTTCATAGAATCATAGAGGATTAAAAGTAATGGATATGAAGATTTCACAATACTAGGCCCAGTATAAGAGGCACCTTTTTATTAATAATATTGCTTTGGGGTGCCTGGGTGGCTCAATGGGTTAAAGCCTCTGCCTTCGGCTCGGGTCATGATCCCAGTGTCCTGGGATCGAGCCCTGCATCAGGCTTTCTGCTCGGCAGGGAGCCTGCTTCCTCCTCTCTCTGCCTGCCTCTCTGCCTACTTGTGATCTCTGTCTGTCAAATAAATAAATTAAAAATCTTAAAAAGATATTGCTTTAGAAAAATAGCTAATAATCATAATAATAATATCATGTTAATTCTTTATATTTCCCAGAAAAGAGAAAAAAAAAAAGGTGTGTTAGGGCATCACTGATCCCATAGCTGACTTCCTGGGCATCTTCCTTCACAGCAAACACTGAATCAATAAAGGTCCATAGAAGCAAGGATGCAGCCCTGTTTTCCCTAGAAGTCTGGCATTTTGCCATCAGATTCTTTTTCTCTAACAAAAGTATCTTACACGTCACCATCGGAGGAAGACAGTAGCACTAGGCTTGGGGTCTACTGTTTCTCTGGTTACCCCCAAGATGTTATCCCTGATTTCCATTACCCAGATTTGTGTCATAGAAAGTTGATGAATATCCTTCCCTTTACACCTTTATTCAGGTTATGGATAAAACATAAGACAAGATCTGGTCATGAATGAAAACATATACATGGATTCTCTAGAAGTGTTATTCAGTCCTTGCTCTGCAGAGAAGCTACTGGTTAGTTTTATTAGACTTCTCTCTCTATGTCTTCTCTCTCTCATCCTCACCATCCCCTTCACCCACTATAATTTGAACTCATTAGTTCATGACATATTATCATACAAGTCTGTTCAAATTTTTTAATCACCATACCCCAATAACCCTACATAGGTAATTACTTTACATGTTAAATGAATGTGTGTGTGTGTGTTTGTAAATGCACAAATGTTCAAATTATATTTTGAAATATAATGTTTATAAATTAATTTCAAAATGTGTATGATTTTTCTATGTGCGTGCATTTTTAATACATAATTGATATTGTGTTATGTATCTCATCCTGTTTCTTACTGTTTTTGTTCAGCCCCATATTTTTAGTTCTATACATGTTGCTATATCTATTTCCACTCTGCTCTGACTGTTACATAATGCTCCATGCTTTCATTTGCCACATTTTAATTACCTACTTTCTTCCAGTGCACACCCTGATTGCCTCCAATCCCCACCAAAACAGCTATAATAAATTTTCATGGACTTGTGTAAGACTCTGAGATGTACACCAACAATCCAAATTTCTGGGTTCTCAACAAATATATATGATCTGACTGAGAGCTGCCACTTTCTTCCCCAGCATGACTGCACCAGCTGAAGCAGTAGACTTATCACTCTCCATAGCACATGTTCTGGTCAGAAGCCCCATCCCTTTATCTCTTCATAATGATGTTCACAAAATGGCATTGACCCCCTTGTGTTGAGTGTCAAGTTCTATTAGTTTGCACCCAATCTCTATGCACTGAAATCCAAAGTAAGGCAGGACCATAAATTCACTTGTTGATTTTCTTCTGTGGTATTTACACTTTATTATGGTTCCTCCAACGTCCTGTCAGTTAATCACCAAACTTTTAGAGCTTTATCTATGCTTTTTCTTTTCTCATTCTCGTTCATATTTCAGATAAAGTCCCTTTGGAACAGGTTAGGAATTCTCCTGTCAAACACAGTTTTCTTTTTTATCGTGGGCTGCCCTTCATCCTTTGCCAAGGCTCAGAAGTTCTGGCATGAGAAGCCCTGATCTAAAACACTTTAAAACCATTTCTGTGGCCAATGGTTCACTTCCCCCATGGCTTTTTTCTTGTCCAAATTCTCCAAATGCTTCAACTTGCATTCTGGACTATAAAATCACCAGTGATACATTCCAGATTTCTTTGGCTCCTATATAATTAATTCCCAAAGAGATCAGCAAAACAGTCAATCAGGAGTCGGTGGGTTTGAGGAGAGAGTCAATTGCTGCTACTTTTTCAGAAGACTCACCCAACCCTTCCTCTGAGTCACTTTTTCTACACATCAACTTCTTGATGTTGGCTTCAATTGCTTTCATTTGCTTGGGATAACTTTTCCTCCTGACTTCTCTCTTGGATTACTTTCTCCATCCTGTTGAAAGTGGTATGGTGTTTCCTTGTTAAAACTGTCCACCTAACTCAGGAGTTTAAAAACATAGTTTGTTTCATAAGTTCACATGAGTCTTGCGATTCCACGTTCCTATTTGTGATGATGGCAGAAAATTAATCATCACTTTCAGAAACTTCCTCTCATTCAGTTAAATTCAAAATTATTACCTCACAGACCGTCTAGTTCATATAAATGCATCTTTTTCTTCTTCTTCAATCCAGTTTGGCATTGACTACCCTGGGGAGAACAAAGGATAAGAGTATCTCACCTTCTCAATATCTGTCCTGTACTTTCTGTTCACAGGTTCTCCAGTTTAACACAGCCTGGACCCAGGATCAGGTAGGTAAAAATTGGCTGGTTTCTGACAATCATTTTCTTTCAAAGAAGATCTGTGGTTCAGTTGATTCCCGGAAGCTGTAGCCACTTCTGTCTCTTATCTCAGACAGAAATCAGTGAGTATCCCCTGGTGTCTCTCTGTCCCCTTGGTTGGCCAGATGAACTCTCAGATTTAATGAATAAATTGATACTACCAGCTAACATCAAAGGCTCTCTGGAGCCACAAGGAAATTACAAAGTCTCACAACTGCCAAACTTGAAGATAAATCAGAGGTGGCAAGTTGGGGAATCTTTGCTCACTTTTGAGCCTAGCTGCCCTGTAATTCTAGGACTGTGCTCAGTAAAATTCTTTTAAGGCAATAGTATTGCTTTATCCACTGGCCTTTTTTAAGGAGACCTACCTAGTAACTCTCTCAGCCCACCCCACCCCTCTTAACATTAACACACAAACACACTTTGCATTTTAAAGCAATTTTTTCTTTTTCAGTGTTTCTTCCCAGGCCTGGGGATGGAGGTTGGAGCAGGCACTTAGAGAATTTCCTTTGAATTCAGTAATCTGCATTCTGGGTCATGATCTTTGAGGTAGCTGGTATCCAGAGCAGTCATTTCCAAATAAACCTTCTGGTGGTGGAGAATGAACATGATAGGGGCATATTCCACTACTAATTTACAGATCACCCTACTGCTACATGTCTTCTCCATAAAGCCAGTTGGAACAAAACCTGCAAGCAATGGTTAGGACAACTTCTCATCTATTTGCAAAATGAGCTCTTGATAAGTTCACACTGAGTTAAATCCCCTTCAGTGAAAAACTCATATGCTCCAGAAATATGGGATTTGCTCTAGTACAAAAACTCCATCAGGTCATAGGCAGAAGGTACTGAATTCAGAACAGGACTATGTGGGTACCCAGTCTGGGCAAAAGCATGAAACACCAGGCCTGGTTCAGCCCTTGACTGGTTCTTGTTCAATAGGCCTTGTCGTATGACTGGTGTTTACTGATTTGAAACAGAAATAAGGAACTTCCATTTCTATTAAGAGCCTGAAAAACTTCCAGATTCTTCATAATGTAATCCAAGTACTTTGAATTATTTCTTTTTACAGTATCTCATCTGTATCATCACACACCATTACATATAATAAAGTGTCAGCATTGAAAGAAGCATTTATGGGGTTTATTTATTATGAATTCGATACTTCTCCTAATAGGAAACTTTGTAAAAGACTTAGAAATGGACAGAAATTACTAAATGTCCCCACTGGTTTTTTCTAACCATTGTAACAAATTTCCAAAACCTAGTGGGTTAAAACAACATAAATTTATCATCTTATACTTAGGAAAGTCTGAAATTTGAAATGGGGCAAAATCTAAGTGTCATCAGGGTTACATTGCTTCTGGAAGGCAGAGGGGAGAATCTGTTTCCTTCCTTTTTGCAGGTTCTGGTAGCTCTCTGCATTTCATGGCTGGTGAACCCTTCCTCCAACTTCAAAAGCAGCAATGCAGTATCTTCAAACATCGGATTATGACCTACTCCTTTCACTCCCTTTTTTACCTTAAAGGACCTTGTAGCTATCTTGGGCCCACCTGGATAACTCAGGACAATTTCATTATCCTAAAACCATCTGATTAACAAACAGTTCCATCTGCAATCTTGACACTCCTTTTCCATGTGACATAACATATTCACAGGTTCTGAAATTAGGACATGGACATGGGAATAGGAGAACATCATTCTGCTTTCAGTGGAATACTCATTGTTATCTATGTAGTGGGACTGACTCCACGTGGATGTCCTCCTTGTCTTTGACAAGTCTCTTACAACTCTGTAAACTGAAGACTCTGAGAGCAATGAAAATAATTCTTTTCTATAAAAATAAGTCAAGCAGAGAAAATCAATTATCACTTACTTTCACTTACTTGTGGCACATAAGGAATAACATGGATGACATTAGAAGGAAAGGAAAAGTGAATTGGGGGGAATTGCAGGGGGGGACAAAACACGAGAGATCCACACTGAGAAACAAACAGGGTTTTAGAGGAGAAGAGGTGGGGGGACAGGTGAACCTGGTGGTGGGTGTTAAAGAGGGCAGGGAGTATTGCAGGGAGTATTAGGTGTGGTGCATAAACAATGAATCCTGGAACACTGAAAAAATTAAATTAAAAGAAAAGAAATAAGAATAAGTTGTATCTAACAAATATATAATTTATTTCTGCCCTATAGAAAAGATAATTCTAAACTGTATTATTTGCTCAATTAATATTAAATAGTTCTGTATCAATTAGTAAATTTATTTCAGCACTGCTGATTATCTATATATGTGTATCTGTTCTTCAGAATCACCTTTGAATCAGTTTTAAAATTGTGTTGGTGGGCACCTGGGTGGCTCAGTGGGTTAAAGCCTCTGCCTTTAGTTCGGGTTGTGATCTCAGGGTCCTGGGAGCCCTGCATCGGGCTCTCTGCTCAGCGGAGAGTCGGCTTCCTCCTCTCTCTCTCTCTCTGCCTGCCTCTCTGCCTATTTGTGATCTCTGTCAAATATATAAATAAAATCTTTTAAAAAAATAAATAAAATTGTGTTGGTTCCTTCATTAATTAAATTAAATTAAATAAAATCTTAATGTGTTCATTTTATATCTGTATGACAGTGAAGATTTTATTTTTAAAAATTAAATTTTAACATGCTTGGAATCACCCAGTAGCCAAGAATTAGCCTCCTGGAATACATACCAAGAGCTGACACTCTCTAGAGCAGTATTTCCCAAAGGGCACTCTATCTAACACTAATTCTGAGGATGTTAATAAATATTCCCTGAAAGAAGGTTTTATTTTATTTATTTTTTAAAGATTTTATTTATTTGTTTGACAGAGATCACAAGTAGACAGAGTGGCAGGCAGAGAGAGAGGAAGGGAAGCAGGCTCCGTGCTGAACAGAGAGCCCTGATGTGGGGCTTGATCCCAGGACCCTGAGATCATGATCTGAGCCAAAGGCAGAGGCTTTAACATACTGAGCCACCCAGGCACCCCAGAAGGGTTTTATTTTAAAATAATTTGAGGAAAATCTTTTATTCATAGAACTTCTCACAGAGCTTGTGTTCCATGTAAACATTTTAGAAAATTCTATTCTTGATTATTGGATTTTTGCCACATTGTGAACCAAAACCAAACCAGTAGTCAAGACTCTTATAAAATAATAATGTTCAAGCCAAAAAACTTAATTCTCCATATAGTTGTGGGTCCATTTTTAGGTTTTGTATTCTGTTCCATTGATCTATGTGTATATTTTTGTGCCAGTACCTTACTGGTCTTGAAGACCATAGCTTTGTAATATAGTTTGAAGTCCAGAATTGTGATACCTCCAGCTTTGTTTTTCTTTTTCAAGATTGCTTTGGTTACCTGGGGTCTTTTGTGGTTCTATACAAATTTTTAGGATTGCTTTTTCTAGCTCTTGTGAAAAATGCAGGTGATATTTTGATAGGGATTGCATTAAATGTATAGATTGCTTTGGGACCCCAATGTTTATAACAGCATTACCAACAAAGATGAATTAAAGAAAGAGCCCAAATGTACACATCAACTCATGAATGAATAAAGAAGATGTGGTATATATACACAATGGAATACTACTCGGCCATCAAAAAGAATGAAAGCTTGTCATTTGTAAAAAAAAACTTGGATGGAGCCAGAGTGTATAATGTTAAATGAAAATAAGTCAGTCAGAGAAAGACAGATACCATATGATTTCACTCATATGTGGAATATGTATATATATATATATATATTTTAAAAAATTCATTCTCTCAGTTCCTTTGTCTCAATCTACACCACTACAAAAGACTCTTGGGTGTCTTTAACTAAAACCTGCCTGCAACCAGAAAGGTTGTAGACATATAGGTATATCTCAGAAGTGAGTCTATCACTAATTTCTATTTTTTTAAAGATTTTATTTTTAAATAAAAATATTTTTTTAAGATTTTTTTTATTTGAGATGCACAGAGTGAGAGAGAGAGAAAGACGAAGGGACAGAGCACGAGCAGAAGGTAGAGGCACAGGAAGAGGGACAAGCAAACTCTCCACTGAGCAAGAAGCCTGATGCGGGACTCGATCCCAGGACCCTGGAATCATGACCTGAGCCGAAGGCAGACGTTCAGCCAACTGAGCCACCCAAGCATCCCTCTAATTTCTATTTTATTTTTTTAGATAGTGAAGAAGTTGAGATTGGATTTAGGGAACAAAATTATTATTGTACAACAAATCATCAGAGATCCCAAATTCACATTCATTATCTAAGTTTCCACTTCCTGGTAAGAGGGGGCCTGGTAGCTGATAGGCAGATGACTCCTTGGTGATTATGAATCAAAGAAAGATGTGGTATGCCCCCTTGGATCAAGTAAGATAATAAACATGAATATTATTATATGTTTACCATTTCCAGGCATTGTGCTGAATGAACACTGCGCATGACTTCATTTAATACCTAAACTAGTAATATCCTCATCTTACTAAAAAAACAAAACCATAGATCCAGTAAATCATTTGTTCAATGTTACATGGTGTGTGAGTGGCTGAGTTGAGATTGAGCTCCACCGAGTATCAAGTGTTATGATACACAGGTCCACAGGCCCTTAGCTGATGGGGCCAGCTATAGTTCAGATTTCATAACTTTTAAGATTTTAGAGAAGGAAACAGTTCATGTCATGTGCATTATAACACCCCTACTAAAATTAGGGGTAGCATCTCATGATCAAACACATGAATAAATCTGTAACAAAAAAAATAGCGACCTTGAGATAAATGAAGACTATAAATTGTTTCATGTCAATTCACATCACATTTTGTTGCTAAATAATCAGAAAACAGTTTCCATCTTCTATGTTTGGGATTTGGGAACTGTTCATAAAGGATTCTGGACCTACACTTCCTTCCTTTTACGTACCCAGCTCTGTTCTAAATTTAGCATCTCTTTCTTTCCTGGATAGCGCATACAGAATACTGCTGATTTGTTTTTACTTTATGTCTTACCAGCTATCAGCCTTCTAATACCAGTTTCCTTTTTCAGTCAGGGCAAAATACAATTAGCCTCCAGGGGGAGCTCCAGGATCCCGGTTTCATCTCCTCTTGGTCTGACTTTGCACACCCCAGTGCACACACATCTGGACATGTCAAGAGAGACTTTTATTCAGCCACCAGACTGAGGGTGTGGTACCTTTCCCCCATTTTTTTCTTTATTGGGAGTCCATCTTTCCTCTCCATACTTGGTACAAGTGATGATCAGAAGTAGCTCCTGGCTGGGGCCTACATGCCCTGAGACAGCATAGGGTGGGCAGTTGAGATAGGCCAGTGTCCTGTAGCCTTTAGGAATATGCAGGCTGTGCTTCCATTTTCCATGGCAGGCTTTTGTACTGCTTTCCCTTACCATCAGCATGGTACAGTGGAGAAGGCAGAGGTTTTGGTCTGAGCCCAAAAGAAAATGAGAAAAGTAGGTCTTCCTTAAATGTATCACAGGGAGGTCTCTGCATACTCAGCCTGGTTCAGCAGGCCACCCATTGGAATGTGGGATAAAAGTTCACAGAAAAGTTCACATGCCTATGTCCCACATGAACTTCAAAGGGACATAGCTGTAGTGAGACTGTTAGCTAGGTCACTGGACAAACACCGTCTCATTCCCATTTAGCCACAATTTATAAATATAATTGTCTGGATGTAGGCGTTCTTGGTTTCCATCACATTCCTTGGCCTGTTTCCTTCTGTCTACACCTTGCATTTGGGTGCTTTTATGTCCACATTTGTGGGAACTCCTTCGGGTCTTTGCGAAAATTGTCTTGAAGATTGCATTCATTTGTGTGTTATGGTTTACCAGTTTAGCTCTCAGATGGTAACTGCATACCCAGAGCTGGTATTCAAAACCCTGAACAACTGGAATGACATAAGCAGCAGCCAATCAGGGCAGATGCTAGCTACGAGCAACCCAAAGCACGGAGCTGATCAATGCTGTTGGAAACTCAGCCTGGCTGGTGCAGATCCATTTAAGAAAATAGCCTATGATTCTATTCTAGTTCTTCCTCTTTCTCTCTCTCTCTTTTTTTAGAAAGGAAGAGAGAGAATCCTAAGCAGCCTCCATGCCCAGTGCAGAGACCAATATGGGGATCCACACAGGGCTTTATCCCACAACCTTGAAATCATGACCTGATCTGAAATCGAGAGTCAGATGCTTAACTGATTGAGCCACCCAGACACCCCAAGATCCTTCCTTCTTGGACCCACCTGTGAAATATGTCTCCATGTAACATTGAGGAAGGAGTCAGAAATCTTCTCTTCCTGTAAAACCATTATAATACTTGTTGCAGTGGGAAAAAACAAGTAAACAAAAAACCAATGGTAGTGCTAATTATTCTTACCACCTATTTATACATAATATGAAAGAAACATTTTTTTTATATCTGATAGAAGTTGATACCTCTATCAAGAAAGCAGGATGTGGTCTCTACCAATACGCTTTTACTTCTAAATGGACAGGTCCTAAGTGACAAGCTTCAGCTCACAAAGAATTGCTGCTAGAGCTATTGACATTACTAACTGTAGAAAGCTCCAAAAATATGTTTTCTAAACCTGCTGACTATAACCTTCTGCTCAGCAACCAAGACTACCAGAAGACAAAAATACACATTTTTGTCTAAATAGCTTTGAACTTCCGAAGCATGAATTACTAAGCTGCCCATTGTGCATGACCTAACTCATGAGTATTTTCCATACACATTAGTCAATGGCATCGCCTGCCAAAATATGACAATACTAGTGGCCCTACTAGACATTCTAAACAACAGGAGAAAAGAAAAAAAAGATGAGCACTAAGGTGTGGGAGTTGTTGCAAAGAATTGTAATAGCAAGTGCCAGAAAAGGCAGGCCAAGTTCTTCTACCAGAGAGATTTCTCTGCTTCATGACAATATCCAGGCATGGAGTACGCTTTGAAGGCAAAAAGCACAAAACATAAACATTGGAACAAACATTAATATAACCTCCCATTCTGCAGAGGAGAAAACAAAATCTTTCAACTTTATCTGAACTACAGTTAAATCCTTGAGTTTTCTGATGAATATGCATACAACCTACTTTATAAAAATCAGTTATATGACCTTTTTGGTTGGGATATTTCTGTTACATAAAGCATGGGATGACTGCTATTGGACAAAATTTCCCCTTTATTCCTTTACATAAAATAGACTATGAAGAACCTTTTCTCCTTTCCCATTCTCTCTCTTCTTCAGGGGTTCATTTTTAGCCATATTTGTAGTTTCAAGGACAGTTCTGCATAGAAATTTGAAAAATCCACTCCCATCAATTTCAAATCTCCTGACCTAGCACTATTCAAAGTGTGTTTACACACCACTGCTGAGTTTTTCTTATCAGTCCTTATCAGGACAGGATTATATGGAAATTGAGAGTGGTATTCAGAATTTTGTCAGTTTGTCAGAACAATTTTAAATCTCTTAAAGCTAATCATAGTAAAGAGGGATTTATACTTTCTGTAGTCATCCATTAAGAATCTCACTAGTTTTACTCCCTATTACTGTATCTCTTAGAATCTCATGGTGTATGTTAAACTATACATAGATTTTTGGATATGAAGTTCAGAGATCTTCCAACTCTTTTCAAAGTACTCTTCTCTCCAAACAAAGTTTTACACAGAGGTCCATTGTTTAAAACAAAAGAACGAAAGAGCCAACAAATATCCAGGTCATAGGAACAAGGTAATTTGGTTCCTGACACACTCAGGATTTGCCCACCCCCCCCACTCCATAATGGCCCCTAAAACACTTTCTCAGACCCCTGGAGCTGCATAGTGCCCAATGTGAAAAACACTATCTTTCTAATAGTAGGCAGTGTAAACACCTGGAAGGAAAAGGTTTAACCCAGTGACCAGAACTGACAAAAATTCTGTAAGTTAGAAAAAATAAAAGGCAAGCATACAGACTTTTAGGAGCATAACTACTTCTCCTGAAAATTTCCAAGAAGTGATGGCCAAAGGTTAATTGTTATATTTACCTCTGAAAATCTGAGTTATCCATAACCTTTTATTGTTTTTACCAAATTATGCTTTTTACATACTTTGAGAAAAATGCAGAATTTCCTGTCAGGGACTGTGGTTTTAGTTGGTTGGTTGATTTTTGTGATCATCCAAGGTCAACTTTCCTCAAGTTCAAAGACAGAAAAACACAAGAAACCAATGTAGAAGTCACACATTTCTTGATAATCTTTTGACCCAACAAGGAGCAGGTAGTTGGAAACACTAATCTGATTAGTCCCAAGAACTGCACTTCAGGAGAAAAAGAATGACACCTCCTCAGCAAAATATTTGAAAGAACATACTGCAACCTCAGGTCAGGTATCTACAGGTTCCTCCTACCCCCATCTGGAAGGATAGTGTTCCTGGAAACACTTGGCATAAAGGAAAGAAGCAATTACCATCATTTTTTTAAGGAAAAAATTTTGAGCATTCCTAGACCAAGAAAATAACCTCTCTCAGGCTTTTCTGTTACCTTAGGACAAAACTTGCCAACAGATGCATAAAATATCAAGATAAAGCAGAGATGCTCACACAGTTCAAAGCTCTGTATCTTAGCATCAAGCCACTGAGTGTAGTTCCTGGGAAAGGAGCTTGGTGAGGTCACTGGCACTGTTCAGGGCACACGTTGCCCCTGTATTGGCTCATTGCCACATGAACATTAAACCCTATTTTCACTTTTTATCTATTTTTATAAAAACAATAAACCTCCTTGGATTTCATTCAGTTAGCAAAACAGGTACAAATGTAGGTCTTTCATAAAAACGAAATGGCATAATGCAAATGTTTGAAAAGCAGGGGACACCTGTACTGGGCAAAACTTTGGGAACCCCAGGAAATTTGCCTTGGTTACAGTGCACTGTGCTATGGGGAATTTAGGCAGATGAAGACCCTGAAAAGGCAGATTCCCGAGGACCCATCCATAATTGAAAGTGGCTTCATATTTTCTTTGGGTCAGTTGTCAAGATGAGGAGTTCAGCATTAGCCGTGAGTTCATGGAGAAGAAGGAGAATGCAATTCATTCATCAAAGTGCCAAAATAGTGAAAAGATGACCGTGTTTTGTTCTGACCTTTCTGGTCTAGTTTTCTTGTCTACATAGCAGACAGATGCCCCTTATGACCTGCCAAACTTAGTGTAGCTTGGAATTAGCAATTGCTACTTCAAGGTACTGTCATTTCATTTGCTCTCCCTCACAGATTTCTCTCTCTCTCTCTCTCTCTATGTATGTATGTATTAAAGCTTCCAAGAGAAGCTTTAATACATAGGTTGGAGGACTTTTGTCACTCTACAGACAATGTTTTGGGTCCAGAAAGAATGGAAGATGTGGATAAGAAGATACAAAATATCTTAAAGAATCTGGGAAGACCTATTTTCAATGTCTAAGATAGCAGTTGTGTTTCACTTCATTTTTCCTCATTCCAAATGATCTTTTCTTCTCAAATCATGTAGACTTGTACATCTTAGAGCAAAGCTGTACATTGACTCATGAGATAGTGACAGATAATACAGGAGTTCATGATTACTGCATGATTTCATCTAGAATGAACTCAGTGTGGTTTGCAAGATTTGTATCAACTTCTAACCATGAACTATAGATTAAACAATCATTTTTTTTCTTCAAATAGTTTATTTATTTATTTGACAGACAGATCATGAGTAGGCAAGTGGGGGAGGGCTGTAGGGAGGGGAAGCAGGCTCCTTGCCTAGCAGAGAGCCAGATACGGCCCTTGATCCCAGGACACTGGGATCATGACCTGAGCCAAAGGTGAGAGGCTTTAACCTACTGAGCCACCCAGGCACCACTAAGCAATCATATTTTGCAATAGCAACTATGAAGTTATCTGAAGACAGATAACTTCAATATTTCACTTCGCTTTAAAATCATATGTTTGAACATCAACTCGGATGTTGATAAAGAAACCTCGAAAATTTGTCTTTAAATTGAAGCTATAGGGGCACCTAGGTGGCTCAGTCATTAAGCGTCTGCCCTCAGCTCAGGTCATGATCCCAGGGTCCTGGGATTAAACCCCACATCAGGCTTCCTGCTCAGTGGGAAGCCTGCTTCTTCCTCTCTCACTCCCCCTGATTGTATTCCTTCTCTCACTGTCTTTCTCTCTGTGTTAAATAAATAAGTAAATAAATTAATTAATAAATAATAAAATCTTTGGAAAAAATAAAAACTGAAGTTACAGAATATTTCATTAAGACTCTGGGACTGGCTGGAGGTTATTTTTTTCCCCCTTTCTACATATAGGGAAAATTTAGGCTCAGAAGTGTTTAGGACTGTCATAAATTCCATGACTAGACATCAGATTTCCACATTATTGTCTCAACCTAGCCATTAAGTTAAGCCTTCACTCTAGTAGGATTCTTTGCTGAAGTAAAGTATTTTTCATATAGTTTTCCATAACATTTAATTTTCTGTGCCCATATAGATAATCAAAAAACAAATCTGACATATTCTAGAACTGAGAAAATTTGACCATTTTCCAGGACATTTTGGGATTTCCAAATTAAATCTATACTGTTAGCAAATTTTCTGTTACCCATAATATTGTTTTGAGGAGAAGAGTTTTTTTAAATATTAGCTGTTATGTTGAATTATTCTCCTTTCAACAAGAAGTTGATGTGGAGTTAATAAGGACTCCATATGCTAGTAGCCCTACACATGAGCATGTTCAAATTTTTAAAAACATTCGATTTTAAATATCTCTCTGGGAGAGATGACGTAGGATGAGATAGAGAAGTGTGCCAATCATGATAAAACATCCATTTCCATGTGGACATCCAGAAGCACAAGAGTGGGAGGAAGTCATGAATAGCTTGATGGAACATTTTCCACAAAAGTGGAGTGTCTGCTGGGTAGTTGGTAACCTGAGAGGAAGTACACCAGGTAGAACACAGTAGAAATCCATGGAGATGTTGTGAGATTTCATGTCATTCTCACAGAGTAGGAGGAAAAGAGTCAGAAAGGGTAGAAGGAAGGTGAAGTTTCCTCCTCTACAGTGAAGCAACTCATTGATCATGCTACAAACTCTTGATATCATCATGTAAAAGGATTTATGTACTTTTGATGAAAGCCTAGGTTAGCTTGGGATCAAAAGTGGATGAAAGCTTTGGGATTCCAATTCACCTTTATGTCGCCCTCCTTTGATGTGACAAAAGTGGACTGCAGTCCCTAAAGCCAAAAAGATGCATTTTGCTACAACTAACTCATCTTGAATGATGAGTTATGAAACTCATACCAATCATGAAGTGATCACTTCATGATTGGTATGAAACCCTGAAATTATAATTTGCTAATGGCTTCCCACAGCCATTATGAAAAATATGATTATTTATACCATGCAAGCCAACCAACCAGGGTTTATTCTCTTAGGTTTCAGTTTGTAACACAAACATTATGATCAGGAGTTTTTTCATAAAAGATAATATTCTTCCTATTGAATTGTTTTATTCAGATATCACAGCTGACTGTGCTTAGTTACTTCATTGGTATAGGACCAGGGAATAATTAGAGCAAGTTCAAAGGTTCAAAGGTTTGACCTCAGATGGTCAGCTGGGCTTTCTTAATTGCATGTCATTGTCAGGCTGAGTAAGAGCTGCTGCCCCTAAAATATTTGTCATTTTTGAAGTCTTTTTACAGATGCTAACTACTATGGTCATCATTCTCATAATCAAAACCTGTAATTCTAGATGTTTTGCTTATGGATTCATTCAACAAATATTTATTAGGCAATATGCTAGGCACCATGCCCAGTACTGGGAATTAGGAGATAAATAAGAGAAAAGGGAACAAACATTTGAGAACTTCAGCTGTCCCAATTATTATGCCAACCAACTTACATGAAAAAGGTTTTTTGTTGTGTTTTTTTAAATTTTTTTTGAAAGAGGTTTTTTTACTCTAAATCAACCCCATTATGTACACATCATTTTCCTATTGATCCTTTTTAAAAAAAATTTGACTATTTTAAAAGTTATAAAGGTATTATATGATCATTATAGAGAATATGAAAAATATGGAAAGGCACAAAGGGGGAAATTATAGCATTTCTAATACAACCCCTGTAGATAAGTACTATTAACTTGAAGCACTTTTTCTGTATGTGAATTAACATTGCTCTATGCTAAAAGATTGTAATGTGTCTTGAGGAGATACAGTCTTTGTAGAGATGCTGATGCAGATTAGAAACTGGAGGCCCTAGAGCTAAATTTGCTGTTGATATGAGACTTTGGGAGATTCATTCTCCCCACTCCCATGCCCACCCTACTTCATCCTCACTGAACAACTCCTTGTCCTCCATTAAGCCTAAGGAAATGTCGTTACCTCTGAAAGCTCTTCCCTGACATTCCTCCCATACATTCACCCATTTGTTACTGTTCCCCAGTCTGTGTTCCTGAGACACCCTGACTTCTGTGTAGCTTGAATTGTAAAAAAGTACTTGCTCCTATTGGTTTCATGTTCACTTCTCCCACAGTTCTGTGGGGCAGCTTGAACTCTCTTATTTACTGTTGCATCTTCACTACTTAACAAAGTATCAGGCATAGAAAATATTCTTTGGATTAACTGAATGAATGAAAAGTTATGTATGAATACCTAAGATTCTATAGGAATTCTGTGAGGACCAGAAGCCAAGAAGTGGGTTAGCAGCTGTTGGTACGTGCATTGCTGGGGCAGAGGAGGGAAAGAAGGGCGTGCGAAGATGAGGAAGTGCAGAAACTCAGTGTGGAACTTGGGAGGAGACCAAAAAGTATATTGGTGGACTTTACTTATACAATAGATAAATTTCTGAAATTTCACTTTTTTGGGAAATGGATTCATTCTCCTGTTGATATACACTTTAAGTTCCAAGTTGTGGATACACATACACACAAACACACAAATATCTAAAATTAGCATTTAAAAATCATAGTTAAGAATGTCTAAGCGTTTTTAACTAAAAGAATATCTGAAAATAACTCTATAATAATCATAATCTCATATAATAACTCAAATACATTATCGAATATTCAGCAGCAGAGAGAACAGAGAAACTTCCTAGAATCAGGAGATATGGGAAAGAATAAACCTCTTCTTTCTGGAGCAGCACTTAGGACATTTTTTAAAGGAATTCATTAGAAGGAGTACTTTTGAGCAAGTGTTCTCTTACATCTTTTACTTCTTGGCTTCTTTCGAAACCAGATGAGAAGTATAAACTGAGAAGTCTAAAGTCTGCTGCTTGGAATTTTCTTACATTCATACAGATGCAGTTTTTTATGAGTTCTGTCTTCCCTACTGTTATTTGCCTTAATGTTCTCCGGGCTTGGTGGATTTAAGCAGTGGTAGAGCTGGCAGAGCCTGAGCAATTACCTAATCTAGATCCATCTCTTTGTAGTTGATGAAAATAAAGGAGGGAAAAGTCTTGCTAAGCACACATGCTAGTTGCTGGCAACCTCAACCTAGGCCTCTGGACACCCTGCCCCTCTGGTGTCCTTGGCCTGGACCATTTGGTCTCTCAGAGTGAGCCACGTTTGTATGTGTTTCAGAAAAGGAGGGTGAGGCAACTCTTAGGATTCAAGGCTGACTTATCACTTATGTGACCATGGCCACCATCAGCCTGTGCATCTTAAAGAGCTGAAGGAAGTACCATGCTTAGGATAGAAGGGAGGAGGGCTGGAAATGTTACCCACTCTCTGCAAAAGAGCTTGTGACAGCTTGAAGGAGCTCATATCTGGATTCACTATCCTAAGTGATTATCCTAAAAAAGGAAAAAAAAAGAAAGTGACAGTGAAGGGATTTGGAATGATATTAACTCATTCTTTACATTGAATTTACATCGGATCTGCATCAAGTCAGCATTCGGAAGAGTATATTTTCCACCTCCTTTAGAGTACATTTTGAAAATATCAGTAATAATAGAAAAGCAATATTAGACTAAAAAAAGGGAAGATCTCCCAAATCTCTCCACATATATTCAACTCTCATTAAATTCAAAGAAGATAAGATACAGAAGTCAAACTTGGAAAAGAAATAACTAGGGCCATTTCACCACCTCAAGTCCATCCTCTGGGATGTTGAGTCACACATAGAACTTGAAAAACGTGCAAATGAATATTGGCCCACGATATCTGTCCTATGAATTTGAGTATATGTGAAACCACCTAAAGGAATATAGCATGCAATGAACAACAAAGCACCAAGCCAGCTCCTCTGTGCTGAGTGAATGCAGAGTGCAGACTTTCATCCTTCTGTGAAGTAAAAATAGAGCTGAGACTGGGCCATGTGCCTGGCGAGCTGGCCCTTGGAGCTCAGCACATCTGGGCTCTGGCTTTACAGAGAAACGCAAGAAACAATATAATCCTCATGGTCTTTTGGCCACAAAGATCCTCCAACCATTCCCAATCTGTCAGGGTGCTAATCTGTTTTGAACATTCAGTCTTTCTTTCCAGAAAGTCTTCCCAGAGTAACCCAACCATTCCACCAAGCTGCCAATATGGCCTGACTTCTGTGTTCCTTCAGCTGGAATTCTGCACATACATCTATTTCTTCCCTATTAACAAACATACATCTGTTTCTTCCCTACTAATTCGGATGCTGCTTGACAAAAATCTGACTCTTGGTGGGTATATTGGTCAGTGGTCTGCAGCACTTTGTTCTGTGAATGTCTGTAAAAAGATGCAGCTTTATAAATGATACCTATTAAGAAAAAGTGGCTTCTAGAGGTTTTGTGCTCTCTCTAAGCTCTCCCAAAACTCTGGCTGCAGTAAAGACTTTGAGGTAGTGAGCGTTGTGGGGAACAAAGGATTAAAGAGGAGATGATTACGATTTAATGGATCCTAAGAAACTGATTTTCATTATCTATTTTTAATCTCTCATATGATTGCCACCCCAGTAAAATGAGGCCTGCTTACTCTTGTTTTGAAGCCAGGTACAGTCAAAACATTGAAATCACATCATTCTGACTCAGAAGGCTTTCAAAAATTTACTAAATTGTTGTAATTTCCTTAAAACTTTCGAAAATCCTCTCTAGACATCTTCTCCCCAAGTTTCATACTGACAAGGGCAACTTCACTCAAATTTTGGTGAGTAAAATCCTCCATCTAGTTACATACTGATGTACTGAAGAACAGATTAAAGTTACAAAGGGAATCCATGTAGATTACATCATATTTAGCTCAATGAGCATGTATTGAGCACCTGCTGTGCTCACAATCCCTGCCTATTGGTGATGAAAATAGCACAGTAGACAGAAAAATTGTCTCATTTTATACAAAAGAGTCTACACTCAGAGATTAAGAAGGGCATTTTGCTGGTAGAGTGGTGATATCTGAACTAAACCTAGGACTATATAACTTTTAGATCATTACTCTCTGGTTGTCTATCCAATAGTGTGTTTTTCACAGATAGAAAAACATGAGCTATTAAATAACAACAATAACAACAAAATCCTTTTAGTTATACTCAGTTGGAATTCTTAAACTGGCCTAAAAATGATAGCTGTAGCCAACTACAATTTGTTTTTTTTTTTTCAATTAATTTATTTATTTTCAGAAAAACAGTATTCATTATTTTTTCACCACACCCAGTGCTCCATGCAATCCGTGCCCTCTATAATACCCACCACCTAGTACCCCAACCTCCCATCCCCCTGCCACTTCAATCCCCTCATATTGTTTTTCAGAGTCCATAGTCTCTCATGATTCCCCTCCCCTTCCAATTTACCCCAACGCCCTTCTCCTCTCTAACACCCCTTGTCCTCCATGATATTTGTTATGCTCCACAAATAAGTGAAACCATATGATAATTGACTCTCTTCTTGACTTATTTCACTCAGCATAATCTCTTCCAGTCCCGTCCATGTTGCTACAAAAGGCCAACTACAATTTGAAATGGCTTTCTAAAGAAGAAAAAAAAAGGGAAAGAAAGAAATGGTTTTCCACTTGGCATCTTTACTCCATTGATCCTCTGTACCAGTGCTATCTTATAGAACTTTCTAAAAAGATGGAAATATTTCATGTTGTCTGTTATGGTGGTCACTAGTGCCAGGCAACTGTTGAGCCCTTGAAATCTGGCTAATTGCAAGTGAAGAACTGAAGTATTCTACTGTATTGTGCTGTATCGAATTTGAATTTAAATAGCCACATGAGGCTCTGTAGTGTACAGATTAGAGCAACACTAAGGATAACCAGGGAATTTAACATCTTTTACAGGAGACTATTTCTCTTTACTGATAGAAGGGATATTGAACAGATATTTAACCTGTCTTATTATTTTGTGGGGTGAGGTAAAGTGCAGCAGAAAAAAAAATGGATGGGTAAAGATGCTGACAGGCAGAGCCCCAAAGGATGCAGCCTTTCACAAAAAACACAAGTGAGTAGAGATGGTGACTGCCCTCCTACATGCTGATCACTGGTAGGAAAGAGGTCATCTCTCTGCAAAGACAGTTTTACACTTGCAGTGTTGGAGGAAATAAGCTTGTGCTTACAGAAGCTCACAGAAGCCTATTTCTAAATGAATCAGCTTGGCTATTTTTACCCGTTCAAACCTACAGATATTACTGAATATTAATAAACTCTGTGGTCTAAAATGAACTGGTCGAATGTGGAAGGGAGAGAATTTATTCTTTTTTCCTCTTAATAACAGACACACAAGCGTGAAACTTTAGGCCTTTGACCTGTGCACACCAAGTTAAGATTCCAGAACTTAAAGATTCAAGTGTCGGCTCAACAGATGGCAAAACGTTCTAAAAGCACATCTGCTTTTTCTCCTTTGTACATAGCCACACTATAAAGACTTTCAAGCTGCTCAGTGTGACAAAGTTTCACCATTAACTCTGCTCCTGAGTGGAAGCTACCCCTGAGATTTGGTGGCCGGGGTCCAGATAACTTAATAAAGAAGAGACGTTTATAATGGAATCACTGACACAAGTTCAATTTCAACAGCCCACACAGATGCCATCAAGCAGAGGGCAAACAGAAGCCAAGACTCACGGAGCTCTTAGGGCACCATAATATTCTTCCCTTAACTATAAGGACTTATTATAGACCTCAAAGACACAATATATAATAATACAAGGTAGCAGGATGAGAATTTTTAACTTGTTTTAATTCAGAAACACCACTACCTTTTTTCTGTTTGTCTTTTAAAGGAATGATTGGATCCATTCCAGGAGAGAATGAACTTTCCTGCCCTCTCTCCAGTCCCATCACTCTCCACCCCAGGAGGGAAAGCAAACACTTCTCCTTACCCCTGGCAAGTGTCTAATGAGTAAACCTCCCTGCTCTGGAAAGCAAAAGTAGTGTTTATTTGTTAGCAATTTTGACTCTGAACTTCATAGTCATTGAAGATTATTGCATGAAAGGAAAGTACATAGTACGAAGCTTTGGGTTCCATGGATAGAAGGTCTAGCCTACGGAGCTGTGGAAAATAATAACATTTGGGGGCAGTGGGCAAAACACTAGGGGAGTCACTGGTTGGGGAGAATTGTCTGGGAAAAGGAAACAGGATGGAAGGGGTGAGGAAAAGGGGAACTATGTGGTGAGTAATTAGAAAACTATCTTGAATATAAGAAGAATCATAGTGTTCTTCATCTACCAGCCAGTGTGGACATAAGTGACAGTCATCCCCAAGTCAGTATCTGGAACCTCAGAGGGAAGTTTTCTCCATCTGTATCAACACCTCACTAAGTTGGCTGCATGATGGACACAACAATATCTTTGTTACAGAATGCTGACTTGTTATCTGCAGGGCCATTGTGTGGACCATATTGCTACTCTATCTATCCCAGGGCAATTTAAGCTCAAGGACTCCCTAGACCCTCCTGTGAGTCCTGGGATGTGCTTCTCTAACTTTAACTTGGGAGGACTGAGTTGAGCAAGCTTATGTCCTGAGCTGAGACAGTGACCTTTAAGTGGAAAGCTCTATATGTTAGTGGATCACAGATTATCTCTTTAGTATCCATTTCTTCTCTGATCACCTACAAACAGATTGCAAATATTTTTTAGGTCTCCACCATCTCTTTTCTTTTTAGTTTCTTATTTAAGGGACACTGACCCTGTCTCCATTCTCAGTGTGGGACATATGGTAATCCTACCCCATTGTCAGTGATACATCCAGAATGCAGGCTTAAACCAATTAGCTCATGGGATTCCCCCTTGCAGCAGGTACTGGTCCAGGACTAGAGTGTGTGACCTATCTGGACCCAGTCAGACAGAAAGAAAGGACTTTTATTTTATGACTGTAAAAGATGCTGTCCCTTTCACCTGTAGGACATGAGTAAGTCACTCTGATTCCTAATTACAGCCATCTTAGAAATACAAGAGAAGCCAATCATAAATTGATACAAAACCTTTGACACAGAAAGAAATGGAAAATATTTTCATGTTTGAAGACATTGTTGAACCACTAAAATAGCCGTTTCTGAAGCCCATCCTACTTAAAGATATATTCATTTCCTTGTTTAGATCAATTTACTTGGAGTTGTCCATTAATTACAGCTGAAAACTTACTTTAAATACTAGAGTAAGTAACCCAGGTAACTGATAGGGAAAACTGCTTCTGTGCTCTTTCAATGATTAGGCAGAAAGGAAAACCATTTAGTGTAAGAGAGGTAAGAAGATAAGTAAGTAGCCATCATCCCTAAAGGTATGTAAATTTCCCTTTAAGACCAAATATAGACACAAACTACCTTTATTGATTGATTGATTGATTTTTTTAAAAGATTTTATTTATTTGTGTGAGAGAGAGAGAGTATGGGTGTGCATGCACCTGCTCAAGCTGGGGAAGGGGCAGAGGGAGAGGGAAAGAGAGACTCTCAAACAGACTCCATGCTGGAGTGCAGAGCCCAACACAGGGCTTGATCATGACCCGATCAGAAACCAAGAGTCAGATGCTTAATCAACTGAGCCACCCAGGTGTCCCTCAAACTGTAACTTTAAAGAAGATTTTGATATATGACAAGGAGGAGAAATAAGGACATGAGTAAAGAACATACTGATAAATAAAATTATTCTGACTTTCAAAGTATATAACTGTGCTGTAGCTAGCTGGTGTCTAGGTTTACAGATCTTATTCTGCTGTTTGTCCTAAAATTTGTGCCCTTTACTAAAGGCTGATCCAGCTACCCATACCTACATGATCCTTTTCAGGCATCTAAATTCCCCCTAATCGGCCTCAACATGGTTAACACCGTTTGAAACTTGGCCCCTGTGGATTTCAACCTAAATTTCAACTTAAGTGTCCTATTCAGGTTCTATCTGAGAACCCATCTCTGGCTGTGTTTCTCAAAGTCTAACCCAGAAGTCCTCCACACTGGAATCACTAAGACTGACTACTTAAGATGTAGATTCCTGGGTTTTGCTTGAAGGGATTATGACTCACTAAGTCTGGAGTAGCACCCAAGGATCTACATTTAAACCAATTCCCCAAGTGATTAAGATCAAAATAAAAATGAAAAACACTCTAGGAAAATCTTTAAGTTTTTCAAAACTAGTAATTAGGATAGCCTATGACGTATTCTGTCATGAAACAAACATTATACAAATACCATTCCTCACTATTTATGCATAAATGCATATATAGTGCTTATTTCAGTCTAGCAAATCTGGCTGGTAAATACAATTCTAAAAGCCATTTTCCATATTCCCTTTTTTTCTTAACCAATAAAAACATACTCTTTTCTTTTACCCAGTAGAATTGGCATGATCCTAAAGAATGTTTTACTCTTGCTTTCAAAGAATTCTAGTTGAAGTACAAATACACACATTTACTTATAAAAAAAGAATGTCAGAAGAATAATGGAAAGATATCTCTGAACCTGAACATAGACTTTTAGTGAAAATTTAATTTTTCCAATAAATTCTGAAAATTGCTAAATACATTCAGAATCAGGGTACTAATACATTTGAACCCAAAGGCAACTAAAAATAAAAAGGAGAAGTGTTTTAAGAAGTGACCATCCATATAGCAAGGTCACTCCTACCCATAACAGAAGAAAAAAGTCCCTCCTATTCCAGAATATCTTCCCCACCCATTTAGTCACCCACTGCCTTCCGTTTTCACATCACATTTCTTTAATTTATTATGTTCAGGGCTTCTGTAACCTTGAACCATGATGTGGAAGAAATAGCATATCAACCAACTGCAAACAATTTTGCTAGAGTGTATGTAACAATCCATACATTAAATAACATAAAATGCATACATAAAATAACTGATGTGCTGGCACCCAGTCGGACAAGCTTCAGTGGATAAGGAGGATGTCTTAAATTGGTTTCTCCAAGAAGCAGTTGCTGAGACAAAGATTTAAAGGATAGTCAATTATTCGAGATCAGATCAAAGAAATCATGGGTAGAGAAATGGGGAAGTGAAACAGGGAAAAGAGAAAAGCAATAGAGGGTGTGATTATGAGCAAGTAACAGCTGTGGCAGCTGGGGCTTGGGCCACAGGGTACTTCCAGGCCATCACATAGCACATCTTAGAGTTTTCTCAACCAAGGCATAAGGAGGTCAGGTATTTATTTACCAACTGCTGTTCCTCATTGCTTGAAGGATGTTCCAGGACACTGTGTCCCCCAAGCACCATTAGTGTTCCACTTGTATGGAGTGGAGTGATCTGAGTTTCAGGGGCTTGAAGAAGAAAGCTGTCAGCACATAAGAGACTGATGAGCACTGAGGGAACATGGGATGCTTCTGACAGAGTTTGCTGCAGCATCCCTCAGAACCCCTTGGGTCATATATGTTATGTTGACTCAGTCCTGTTGCTGATCCTTCAAGGTGGTGATTCAGTAGAACATCAAAAGAGAAAAGTAAAAAGACGACAGGAATGTTGATGGGGCAAGAAACAGTCTCCAGTTTTGCAATTGGTCCCAAAGCCATAATTGGAAGTTATCATTTCTATCCTCCACCACTTGTTTAGCCATCTCTCTGGCCTTAGTTGCTTGCTTGGTGTGGTAACCGAGACCTTCAACCTGGAGGGGTCTGAGCCATGATTGCCTTACTCTTGTCAGAGACTGCTTGAATTGGCAGTTCATGATTATCAACATGTATGAACTCAGTAAAAGTGCCCTAGTCAATTTCCTGGGTTCCAGATATTTTCTTACTCACATATTCAAAATTAAATTGCAAAAACAAACAAACAAAAACCCGAAGCAGTGGGATGGGTTTAGAAGGCTCTCCAGGTTGATACGCACGTTGAAGGTGCAAGGATGGGATGTGTGGAGAGGGTATGGAAACTCCATTTCTCCCCTTCCCCCAGCTCCAGTGCCTCACCCTGTGCATCTCTTTCAAGTGGCTGTTCTGAGTTGAATGGTTTAAAACAAACCAATAATACGAAGTAAAGCACTTTCCTGAGTACTGTGAGGCATCGTATCTGATTATTAAATGTAAGGAGGTGTATAGTCAGTGGCTTAATCCGGGACTTAGGATAGGCATCTGAGTTAGGGCAGTTTTGTGGGACTGAGCCCTTGAACCTGGGGAATCTGACATTAACTCTGGGTTGAATTGTATCACACAGAATCGGTATGCAAAGAATTGTAGAACTGGTAGTTGGTGTTGAAAAAACCCCACACAGTGGGTGTCAGAAGTATTTATGAGTAAAAATAGCTCAGATTATATATTTTGGAAACATGTCCTTTATCAGAGATATGTGTCGTACACATTTTACCCAATTTGGTAGCTTGCCTTTTTGCTACCTTTTGAAGAACAAATGTTTTTAATCTTGATGAGGTCCAATTTTATAAATTTTTAAAAAATGGTTTACTGTCTTTGCAGTCTAAGAACTTTTTGCCCACCCTAAAGTAGTGAAACTTTTTTTCCTTTCTTCTGGGTATTTTGTAATTTTGATTTTCTACTTAGGCCTTTGATCCATTTCAGATTTAGTTTTGAGTATGTTGATGTTTATTAGCTTTCTCATAATTATCTATAACAATAACATTTTGAACAGATTTTTTTTTCTTGTAAAGTCACCTCAGCACCTCTGTAATAAAGCAATTGATCATGTATGTGTGGGATTTATTCCTAGACTCTATTGTATACATGTTGTGTATACACACACACACATACATAGATAGATATAGATATATACCTGTGTGTATATATATATGGATATGGATACTCATATATCCATATATATATACACATATGTGTATATATCTGTATGGATATATACAATAAGTCTTGAAATCAAGTAGTATAAATCTCACAACTTTGTTCTCTCTTTTTATAAATTGCTTATGTTATTTTAATTCTTTTGACTTTCATATATAATTTTGAGTCAGCTCTCCAGTTTCTACAAAAAAGTTTACTGGAATTTTTATTGGTATTTTATTGACAAATTTGGAGATACAAAATCATAACGATACCAGGTCTTCTAACCCTTAATCATGGCATGCTTCTTCATTTATTTAGGTCTTCTCAAATTTCTCTTGGTGATATACCATGTGCACTTGAAAATAATATGTATATTGCAGTTGTATGCAGTTTTTTACAAATGTCAATTAAGTTTACTTGGTTTATAGTGTTGTTCATGATCTTCCATGTTGTTTTTTTCTTGATTTTTTAAATTTTTTATTTTTTATAAACATGTATTTTTATCCCCAGGGGTACAGGTCTGTGAATCGCCAAGTTTACACACTTCACAGCACTCACCAAAGCACATACCCTCCCCAATGTCCATAACCCCACCCCCTTCTCCCAACCCCCCTCCCCCCAGCAACCCTCAGTTTCTTTTGTGAGATTAAGAGTCACTTATGGTTTGTCTCCCTCCCAATTCCATCTTGTTTCATGATCTTCCATGTTTTTATGAATTTTTTATGTTCTAGACTCCTTAGTAATTGTTGATGAAAAGGAGTTGAAATTGGATATGATGTGTTATTTATTTCTCTTTTACTCTTTCAATATTTCCTTCATGTATTTTAAGCTCCTCTTATTAGGTATATGCATCCTTATGACTGTTACATCTTTCTGATGAATGGTCTTTTAATTATTATTAAATGTCTCTGGTAATTTATTACTGGTAATACTCTTTGATTTGAAATCTATTTTATTACCTGGAACTGATATAGTCACTATAGCCTTCATATCTTTATTGTGGGCATGGTTCATTTTTTTTCCAATTATTTGCTTTTAACCTGTGTCTTTATATTTTAAATGTATCTCTTGTAGGAAACATGTAGTAGGTCTTGCTTTTTAAAATATATTCTGTTCATCCCTGCCTTTTAACTGGAACCTTTGGACATTAGCATTATCCACTGTCTCCTGGTAGTGGCCCGAGACAGTTCCTAGGGTCATTAACTCACTGACATTCTTGGTTTTGTCTCTCCTGCCAGGCTGAGCAGGGTCTTCGAATAAGGGGCTATTAGCATGTAGAGGAAAAATCTGGGCCAAAGAGTTGGAGGGAGGGCCTTGACAAGGTCTCCTTCAGAGGAAATAAAGGGGAAAAAAAAGAAGGTATTTTATTTCTTTGTCTGAGACATGCAATGGTGTTAGTTATAGGAAATAAATTTGGGGATATCAGAAATCTGTGCATTGAAAAGTTGAGGACAATGAGCAATTAGGAAGACACCAAAAAGGAATAACAAAAGGACAGAGAAATAAGTCTTAAAAAAAAAAAAAATAAACGCTAACTTCTTCAGAAATCATTATGCTTTATGCCTTTACTTCCAGTGCTAAGTCACTCATTTATATTATTGAATTTAATATTTACAACAATCCTATATGTTAGGTGCTATGATTTTACAAATGAGGAAACTGGGACTTAGAAAAGCAATATCCCACAGTGAGTAAATAAAGAACCAAGATTCCAACTGAACTATCAGATGCTAGATCCTGTGCTAGGAGGAGGTATGTGGAACAAGCTTTGCCTGTTTCATGGATGGTTTTATATTTGCTGTGGGTGCTCTGTGGAAAGCATCAGAAATCTAAATTCTGTTAACAGACTCTGAATAAACTGGGTCACTGAAGAAGTGTTGCTCAGTTTATGTTAACAACTCTCTGACACCCAGACAAGAGCCAGAATGGGTCTCTCAAGAAAATTCGGAGTTGTCTTCTGCTGTGGACTCTCCAGGGCATGTTTCTGCACCTGTCCCAGGATGTCCTGTGCCCCACCCTTTAAGACAAGTAAGGGGATGCTCTGCAGCATCCCTATCACTTCAACAGCAGCTGCTAGGGTCCAAGCTAGTTGAAGAATATCAAAGATGGCTCAGTTCAGGAGGCCCAAGCGGAAACTCTAACCTTCCATGTGAATGCTCTAGGGCCCAGGTAGTCTTTCTTGGGACTGAGGTTTTTTCAGGGTAGACCATTTTTCTGGCTTCCAATATTTTTGGTTACAATTTATGTTGACTCAGCTGCAGACACTCTAGCTCACATAGCTGTGTCATCAGCTAAAGACTGTTAATTCCTCATATAAATGGAATATATCAGCTTTGGTCTGGGTCTGTCTGGAAAATAAGTGACCAAGTTGCCCTCTCCGAAATTACATAGGAGTCACAAACCCAGTGGTGGGAGGCCACCACACATTCTAAACATCTTATACTGTTCACTGCTGTACTGGCCAAGCTTTAAATTGTGCCACTCAAGTAATTTTCTCTCATATATATTCCTTCTACCAACTCGTGGCCCTCACCCTACCCCAGATGTTTCTGTAAAATATGTGGGATACAAAAAGAACACCTCCAGTTTGTAACAAGGAAATCAAAGTCCAGAAATAAAAAGTATATTGCCTAATGTAAAGCTGGACCCGAACTCTGAAGTGGGAAGTCCTTATTGAGTGAACTTTGCAGTAGAGTACAGTTCCTGAGGTGAACACTCTGGCCTGCCCACCTTTGGCCTGTCCACATATCCCTACTATGGAATAAGAATTGTCAGTTCCACACGGATACTCAACCTGTGAAAAATACTCTGCTTCCTCTGGACTTTCTGTAGATCCTGTATGAGTGTCTTATAGCTGTGATTTAAAAAAAATTATCACAAACTTGGCAGCCTAAAGGAATAAAAATTTATTCTCTTACATTCTGGAGGCTGCTGGAAGTCCACAGTCAAAGGGTAAGCAGACATGGTTCCTTCTGGAGACTGAGGGAGAAGCAGTTCCATGGTTCTCTGTTAGTTTGTGGGGTTTGCCAGAAATAACTGGTGTTCCCTGACTTACAGAAGCAGCACTCCCAACCTCTGCTTCCATCTTCACCTCAGCTTCTCCTCTGTGTGTGTCTGTCATCTCTGGGTCTCTTATAGGACATCTGTTATTAGGCTTGGGACCCATGCAGATAATCTAGGATGATATCTCAAGATCTTCATCTTAGTTACATTTGCAAAGACCTCTTTTCCAAGTAAAGTCACATTCACAGCTTCTAGGGATTAAGACGTGGGCATATCTTTTTGAGGGGCCTCCATTCACCCCACTACAGATCCCCCATAGCCTATTCTTTAAGATTTATTTGAGTCATCTTGGGCTTGGCACATGCTGGAGCCAAGTAGAATACCAGCATCTAACTGAAGTTAGACAATTATGGAGTTTCTACCATGAAAAGAATTGAGTTTGGAGACATAAAAACAAATGGCATCTTGTTGCCCATCAAAATGTATAACTAATCTATTGACAAGTGCACAAGTAACTAACCCAGGACACTGATGAGGTTCAAGTGCAGCAGTAGACATTATGCCACCATCCTTTGGGAAATGCACTTAGCATATATGAGCATTTTTTAAAAAAGATTTTATTTATTTATTTGACAGAGATCACAAGTAGGCAGAGAGGCAGGCAGAGAGAGAGAGGGAAAAGCAGGCTCCCTGCTGAGTGGAGAGCCTGATGCGAGGCTCTATCCCAGGACCCTGGGTTCATGACCTGAGCTGAAGACAGAGTCTTAACACACTGAGCCACCCAGGCACCCCAATATATGAGCATTTTCAATAACCACTACAACAAAAGAAGTCTCTCCTAAAATCCTACCCATAGTTAAAGGAAATGGCACCATTTCTTTTGCCCTTGGTGTGAACTCTAATATCAGAGATGACATTACAGGAAGCTAGAAGACTTAAGATGTGTCAAACTTGACCCTATGAAAAGATTTTATGTGGTATGTATCAGAACTTGGGCCAATTTCATCTCTCTTTGTTTCCTGTGGCCAGACACTTTAAAGTAAATGTGGGACTCAAAAACAAAAACAGAAACAAAAATTGTCGCTATATCAAGTGATCAACATTGTGAATAACTCCCCAAAGCAATGAAGAATCCAAAGATGGGACTCAATAAATGAGCCTTAGAGAAAAATTACCACTCTTAAACTTTTTTCCTATGAAGCTAACAAAGGAGTCCCTAGAAACAAGTACTAGTTCCTCTATGGCTCCATACTTTCGCCTGGTTGAGAGACTGTCCTATCTCACTAACATTTTCTGTCAGTGTGGATTTCAGGAGTAATTCACTAAGCAAAACCCTAAACCAGCAGAATTTATAGGAATCAAGATCACTGAATGAATTATATCTAAAAATTAAGAAGTGCCAAATGCTTTTAATCCCACTCGGTATTGCATTCCATTCCCCAGTTATGACAGTTGATTATTCCTCTATTATTCTGAAACCTCAGCTCAGCAAGAGTGTGCCATTTTATAAGCACAGCATCTTCAATGTTTTCTTAATGCAACAACATCTGAAAGATAGTGTTTGTGAGAAGAGAAGAGAAGAGAAGAGAAGAGAAGAGAAGAGAAGAGAAGAGAAGAGGAGAGGAGAGGAGAGGAGAAATAGCATTTTATACCTTTATGTATACATATTCTCCAGTTTTGCAAGAAACATTAGAAAAGGTTCAACCCTCTATAATTCTAAGAGAGTAAAACTTAAAAGCAAGACTTGAGCAAAGCAGTGAGTTTTACCACCATTCTGTTGGCATGAGTTATAATTGAGATCAGAGGCCAGGATACTGTGGATTGGGCTTCCTAGGAAGAGAGAGAGAGAATTCATGAGTTAGGGTGGGGGAGAGAGAAGGGAGAGAGAATAAAAGAATGCTTTTTGAATTTGGTAGAACTGGGTAAATGTCTGCCCTGATCAAAGGCCCTACTTGCCAAAGCATCTGGCAAGGGCAGGTATTTCAGAGAAAGGAATTAGGATGGAGCATTGTCAACAAGGTACTTGATTCAGATTCTAACTTAAATTAGCAAGACAGGAAACAACATGGGTTGGAGAGGATGTGGAGAAAGGGGAACCCTCTTACACCGTTGGTGGGAATGCAAGTTGGTGCAGCCTCTTTGGAGAACAGTGTGGAGATTCCTCAAGAAATTAAAAATAGAGCTTCCCTATGAAGGAAGCTGCACTGCAGTGCACTGCACTGCAATTGCACTACTGGGTATTGACCCCAAAGATACAGATGTAGTGAAAAGAAGAACCATCTGTACCCCAATGTTTATAGCAGCAATGGCCACAGTCGCTAAATTGTGGAAAGAACCAAGATGCCCTTCAACGGACAAATGGATAAGGAAGATGTGGTCCATATACACTATGGAGTATTATGCCTCTGTCAGAAAGGATGAATACCCAACTTTTGTAGCAACATGGACAGGACTGGAAGAGATTATGCTGAGTGAAATAAGTCAAGCAGAGAGAGTCAATTATCATATGGTTTCACTTATTTGTGGAGCATAACAAATAACATAGAGGACATGGGGAGATTGGAGAGATGAAGGAAGTTGAAGGAAATTGGAAGGGGAGGTGAACCATGAGAGACTATGGACTCTGAAAAACCACCTGAGGGTCTTGAAGGGGTGGGGGGTGGGAGGTTGGGGGAACAAGGTGGTGGGTATTGGAGAGAGCACATATTGCATGGAGCACTGGGTGTGGTGCAAAAACAATGAATACTGTTACGCTGAAAATAAATTTTTTAAAAAATTGCATTTTCAGGCCTAGAGAAGGATGCTGTCCTGATTGATTCTTCTTGCTATTGTCATGACAAGAATTCTTCTGATCCACATCCGTGCTTAATTGGTTGGTTGCATTTTATCTGAGACCATGAGTTCCACTAGAAGATTATAGTATTTAAGAATGGTTTACTGTGGGGACTCCAGTCTGGCATTACACCAGATGGGAAGCTGCCTCATGGCTTTTGGTCCTTTTACAGCAATGCATTTCTTCCCCCCAAAGTACCCATATGCTCTTCCCAGCCCCCCTTATGATTCTTTTTTGGCATTCTGCAAGCTGCAGAAATCTTCTAAGTTGCCTCCTGAAGATTTCTTTACTTTGAATTGCTTATCCTCAAGACCACAAGACTATGGGAGATTTACCCAGACCCTGACCACTTTTCCCTTTAGGATGGACTCTAGATACCTTCATTATAGCTGCAGCTACAGCAGCATTTCTTGTGTATGTAACCCTGTAGCTTTGATATTTAATGAAATAGACAATATGTATTCCCAAATGCTGAGATTTCTTGGGACATTTTCCAGGTGCTATGGTCCTTCAGATATGGTTATTAAGTCCACAAAAGTTGTGCTCCTTAGACTGCCTGGTCCTTTGCTTTCAGTCTCTGTTGTCTATGGGAAAACCAGTAAAGCCGGTCACAAAGTAGGTCACAAGGGATGCTCTCTTTTGCCTGTCACTTCATGATGCTGAACATCATTCAGCAAAAGATTGGAATAAGGATGTGCTACTTCTCTCTCTGTTGTGCCTTGAGGGTGAACCTAGCACATACAGGGGGAAAAAAAAAGCAAGCTATAAAGTACAAACACTATTGGAAGAGGACTAGAGAAAGGTAGAAGATAGTGGTTTCATTTGACCAAATGATCACGCTCATATGTTCAGTTAAGGTGCATTTGTTTTTTGTTCCTCCTGCATGTTCACTTTAGTGAATTTGTCTCAGAGTGCTAGATTTAAAAAGTCCAGGCACACACTGTCTTCTTGGAGGACGTGTGGATCCCAAGAGCATGAAATCAGGATTTCTTAATTCAAATGTGAAGGTGATTGTAATAAGAAGTATTACCTGGAGTTGATGACAGTTAAAAAGAAAAGTTTAAAAAGGTAAGTTTTATTTTTTCTTCAAATTTTTGAAATTTTAGTCAGTTAACATGTAGTGTAATATTCAGGAGTAGGATTCAGTGACTCATCACTTACCTACAACACCCATGCTCATTACAAATGCCCTCCTAAATGTCCATCACCATCTAGCCCATCCCCCACCTCCCTCCTTCCATCAGCCCAGTTTGTTCTTTATCAGTAAGAGCCTCTAATGGTTTGCTTCTCTCTCTCTCTTTTTCCCTGAAGAAGGTAAGTTTTGAGGTCAAGCCTGGCTTCTCTGTTTTCTCCCTTCCTGAACTTACTTAGGTCTGCTTTGTTATAGTGCCGTTTTAAGACAAAGAGAAAGCTTCTCTATGGACATAAACTTACAAAGATCCCAACTCTCCAGTCACTGTTAGTGACCACTTGGTAACCTCTATGATTAAGTCTTTTACTCTGGCCACTTTCTTTCACTGATAAATTTATGTAAATCCAAGAAAAAAAAAAGAAAAGAGCTAGAAAGTTCAGCTGTATTTTACCTACCAGGGACAAGAAAGTAAATGGAATTGAGCCTATTAAGATGGCTCCACTACAACAGATGAATGATGAATGTGGTTATTAGAGTAAGGCACTTCTTAGCTATGAAATACATTCCAATCTGAAGAAATATTTCGAGGTAGAATAAACAAGCAATGGTGAAATAGTTTGAGATAGTTGGAATGTTGTTTTCATCTGAGACTAGAAATAATTCATTGGGACATACTTTTTTTTTTTAATAGAGTCTATTGAGTTTGCTTTTTATGATAAAACTAGGAAAAATGAGGGAAAAGAAACACAAAAAAGGAGGAAGGAAAAAAACCTACCTACAGTTCCCACTAGACTGGAAATCATCTGGGGTGTTGGTAGGATTTTGTGAAAAAGACACAGCCTTTGGGATCAGAAAGATCTGGATATAATTGCAGTTCTAAGTTGTTTGACCATGGGCAAATTCCTTCAATTTGAGCAGATGCTTAATAAATAAAAGTTGATCTAAAAGAAAGAGAGAGAGAAAGGAGGGGCAAATGATGGAGAAGTAGGAGACCCTATTTCAACTAGTCCCCTATAGTGAATTAGTTGTCTACCAAACACTCTGAACACCGATGAAATCAGCCTGAGATGTAGGATTATACACTTCTGGATCTCTACAGGGACAGAAGACACCAGTGGTGAGGTAAAGCAGCAGAGTTTGAATGATAGGACTGATATCAGAGGATTAACAGAAGGGGAAGGGAGCCATCAGAAGCTACCCATTGGAAAGCAATACCCCAATATGAAAGTGCCCTGTGCTTGGGGGCCATCATTAACTTGGAGTCTGGTAAAAAGCACTCAAAAAGAGCAAAAGATCTTAAGGGGTAAATGGTGGAATTGGGCGGTCATGGGCATGGGCCTAAGCCCATGGACCCAGGATGGCCACCGCCGATGACCACCCATGCCAGAGAGAATGCAATGAGGCCTCCAGGCCATGGTCCCTGAGCCCTGGCTTTCTGCAGCTTGTACCTGTGCTGCATGAGAGAGTCTGGTGTGGACACCAGCCAATGCTCTATAGAACCACAGTCTTTTGCACTCTGCACACACACTGCGTGACCAGGGTCTGAACCATGCTCCCAACCCGTGCCTGAGAGAGGTCCATGTGGGTGCTGGCCAGCGGTCTCCAGGACCTGCCGAGAGTCTGAACACTCCCAGTCTGGGCATGCAAAACTCAGTACACTCTCTCTGATTGGGATCTCTCCATGGGGGACCTGAGAAACCCTGAGGTCTGAACCCCAGACAGCAGTCCCAACAAAGGCAGCCACTGGAAGTGGGCTCCCTGGACCAATATCGCTAGCGGTTTTAGTGGCAAGGGCATGCAGAGACAAGAGCCCTTTGAGTGACTCCTGAGACGGTGGCTGGGGACATGCACTTTCTGCATGAGGTTGCATGGCTCAGTGGTCTGTGTGTTCTGAACCACCCAGAGGGGAGCAGATTGAGGCTTCTCTCTGAGATGGAGGTCTGGGTGCAGTTTTCTTTCCACTAAACCTCCAAAAATCTGCAAAAAGCCACCAAAGAACAAAAACCTCCGGAGAACAAAAGCCTGAAAAACCAGTTTCCACAGAGCCCAGCCCCTTGATAGGAGGCAGGAGGACTCAACCCAAGCAAGACTGACTGAAAAAGTATGTGGCAGCCCCTCCCTAAGAAAGCCAGCCAAAAGAACAAGAGGACAACCACCACAGGGTCCACATAAAACTGTAAAACCCCCAAATCAGGGGAAAACAAGATATTAAGCTGCCAGTATTGCCCTAATATTGCCCCGTATATTTCATAGATACATTTCTTTTTAACTTGTTCTCACTATTCTTGTTCTTTTTAATTTTTTTAACCTATGTACTATTACAACGAGAGGTTCAACACAACATATTCTGTAATAACCTTTTAACTTGAACTTTTTTTATACATATACCTGTGTTTTTCTTTTGCTTTTCTATTTTTTTAATATACATATAGATATGAGCTTCAAGGTAATCCTCTTTCCCTAATCAATACTACCATTATATATAAACCAGTTTTAATCTCCCTTTATCTCTGGAAAGCTGAATCCTTTTTTTTTTCCCCAGAGCTTTTATATTTGAGTTTATTCTTCATTTAACTTTTAAAACACTACTATAGTTGAATATTAAAACAAAAACAATAGAAAGTAGTGAGCTATGATTATAGTCCTTCACTAATTCACTACTGCACATAAAATGCCAGCAGTGTTATTCACTGGCCCCATTAAGAGGTCTGACACTGAACACCACCCCTGGGATGATGTCTATCATCCTCATATGCTTCCCCATTGTAATGGCGCCATCTTTCCTGATTTGGATCAAAGTCCACCAGTTCTACCTGGTCCATTCCATCAGTCTCTTCTACTTCCTTCCTCTCAGGTAGGAGTTTTTCCAGCAAAGAGAGTTTATCAGGAGACAGAAAGCCATTCTCAGGAAAGTTTACCTTAAATTCGATGATGAGGCAACCCTTCTCATATGGCCTACAATAAATTGGCATGCCTTCATTTAGCACACACTTGATATCTTCATGCTTGACAATCTGACTTGGATGAGAGGTGATGACAATGGCTCAGTTGTCAAGAGTAGATATTGGCTTTTGAAAATGGCACAGTGCTTCAACCAGCTGTATGTCCATACACATGAAAAAGTCTTCTCCTCGCCAAGTAAAAACAGCATGGTCCTTCTAATCTAAAACAATGATAATATCTCCTGGTTCCAGTTCTGGTTCTTGGTCTCCTTCACCATGGAATGTTATCTCCTTGCCATCTTTCATGCCTTTGTCAATATGAACTTCTAGAATCTTCTCTCGAACTACCTTCCTTCCATTGCAGCTTTTACACCTATCTTTAAAACTGACCTGTTGCCCACGGCCCTGGCACTCCATGCACACAGACTGAATTTGCTGAACCATTTCAGGTTCTATCTGATGAATTCTTATTTGCATTCCAGTACCTCGGCAACTGGGACAACACTCAACTGCTCCTTTCTTACCACCTCAGCCTTCACATTTATCGCAAATCACATTTTTTTGCAGAGCTTGTTTTCTTGTTGCACCATTATATAAAATCTTCTAAGGTTACTGAGAGCTGATGTACAACATTTTTACCTCTCCTTTCTCTCTGCATTCTTTCTCCTCCTCCATAAAACATATCAAAGATGTCCATGGGGAAGCCAAAACCACCACTAGGTCCACCTTCTTTAATTCCCTGTTCATCTCATTTGTCATATAATTCCCTTTTATTTGCATCAGAGAGTACTTCATAAACTTGAGAAATCTGTTTAAATTTCTCTCCTTCATTTGGATTCTTATCAGGGTGGTACTTCAAGGCCAGTTTCCTCTAGGCCTTTCAGTTCTTAGGTGGCATTGGGTTTGACCCCCCAAACATCATAATAAGTGGTTTCTTTCACCATTTTCTACAGCCAGTGAGAGGGAAGAGGCCGATGTGGGGGAGCAGGAAGGAGCGCGTTGCTGGGCGCAGCTTGGGTAGCCGCTGCTCCTCCGCATCTCACCGAGCATTCTGGAAAGTTCCCAAAAGTTGAGTCCTTTAACAAAGATATCAAGATACACCCAGGAAGAATCAAAATAACCTTCCTTGCCCACATCAAGGATTTATAACCATCTTCCCATCTTTTTCTTCTGTCAGTGTTTCTGTGTATTTGTTTTGTTTCTGTGTATTTGTTTTGGTATTATATAAATCTTATACTTGGGGTTCATTTTGGTTGGGTTCTTTTTTTTTTTCTTGTCATTTACTTTTGTTGGTCTTTTTGTTTGTTTGTTTTGTTTTGTTGTATACCTTATAAATCTTACCTTTGGGGCCCATTCTTGCTGGGTATTCTCTCTCTCTCTCTCTCTCTCTTTTTCCTGTCTCTCTCATTTTTCTTTTTTCTTTCCTTTTGGTGGTGACTTCTGATTGCTTAGAAGCTTTCCAGGGTGCACTTTGCCTGGATCACAGTTGAAATATTCAGCTACACATCCCCTCAATCACCTCTCACCAAAATGACTAGGAGGAGGAACACCCAACAGAGGAAAAATTCAGAGACTTCCCTCTCCATCAGAACTATTGGATATGGATGTAAACAGTATGTCAGAAAGGGAATTTAGGGTAACAATTACTCAGGCAATGGCTAGGTTGGAGAAAATCATTAATGGAATTGATTAGAACAGAAGTGAAAGCCACCCGGGAAGAAGGTAAAAGTGCTATCAATGACATCCAGTCTAATCTAAGTTCTCTAACATCTAGGGTAACCAAGGCAGAATATAGAATTAGTGATCTAGAGGACAAACTGATTGAGAAAAAGGATCAGGAGGAGGCCTGGAACAAACAGTTAGAAGCCATGAAAACAGAATTAGGGAAATAAATGATGCCATGAAACATTCCTACATCATAATTATTGGGATCCCTGAGGGGGAGAAGAAAGAAAGAAGACTAGAAGTTATAGTTGAACAAATTTTCCCAGTCTGGGGAATGGAACCAACGTTCATGTCCTAGAGGCAGAAAGATCACTTCCCAAGACCAACAAATCTGGAAAGACCTTGAGACACCTGATTGTGAGACTGATGAATCAAGAGCTCTTGAGAGCAGCTAGGAGGAAGAGATTCCTTACATACAGAGGAAGGTCCATCAGAATAATGTCAGACCTATCCACAGAACCTGACAAGCCATATATGGCTGGCAAGACATATTCAGGGCACTAAATGAGAAGAACATGCAGCCAAGAGTAATTTATCCAGAAGGCCGATGTTCAAAATGGATGGAGAGATAAAGAGCTTCCAAGACTGGCAAGGTTTAAAAGAGTATGTGATCACCAAGCCGGCACTACAAGAGATATTAAAAGGGGTTCTATAGAAGAAGAAAGAACCCAAGAGTGTCATAGAACAGAAATTTACAGAGACAATCTATAGAAATAAGGACTTCACAGTCAACATGATGTCAATAAAAATGTATCTTTCAATAATCACTCTCAACGTGAATGGCTTAAACACTCCAATAAAATGGCACAGGGTTGCAGATTGGATAAAAACAACAGGACCCATCCATATGTTGTCTATAAGAGACCTATTTAGAACCTAAGGGTACACCCAGACTGAAAGTGAAGGGATGGAGAAGCATCTTTCATGCCAACGGGCCTCAAAAGAAAGCTGTGATAGCTATTCTCATATCAGATAAATTAAAGTTTAAACTAAAGACTGTAGTCAGATATAAAGAAGGACACTATATCATTCTTAAAGTGTCTATGCACCAAGAAGATTAACCAATAACAAAAGATTGAGATTATTACCT